>NC_026658.2:11081644-11282192 GCF_000004075.3 Cucumis sativus
CGAAAACAAAAACTGACTCCCGGGCATATTTTTTTCGGCCTTTATGGGCAGAGAACTTTAATACCGCTCAGAATGAGGCCACCCAGTAGTTAGGTGTGAATTTTCGAGACCTCTGGCACCGTTCTAAGATGGGTCCTCTCTTCGTAGGCTAATGCATTGGCCCTTTTTGACCCGTTTTGGGGCGAAAACAAAAACTGACTCCCGGGCATATTTTTTTCGGCCTTTATGGGCAGAGAACTTTAATGCCGCTCAGAATGAGGCCACCCAGTAGTTAGGTGTGAATTTTCGAGACCTCTGGCACCGTTCTAAGATGGGTCCTCTCTTCGTAGGCTAATGCATTGGCCCTTTTTGACCCGTTTTGGGGCGAAAACAAAAACTGACTCCCGGGCATATTTTTTTCGGCCTTTATGGGCAGAGAACTTTAATACCGCTCAGAATGAGGCCACCCAGTAGTTAGGTGTGAATTTTCGAGACCTCTGGCACCGTTCTAAGATGGGTCCTCTCTTCGTAGGCTAATGCATTGGCCCTTTTTGACCCGTTTTGGGGCGAAAACAAAAACTGACTCCCGGGCATATTTTTTTCGGCCTTTATGGGCAGAGAACTCTTAATAGCCGCTCAGAAATGGCCAGGCCACCCAGTAGTTAGGTGTGAATTTTCGAGACCTCTGGCACCGTTCTAAGATGGGTCCTCTCTTCGTAGGCTAATGCATTGGCCCTTTTTGACCCGTTTTGGGGCGAAAACAAAAACTGACTCCCGGGCATATTTTTTTCGGCCTTTATGGGCAGAGAACTTTAATGCCGCTCAGAATGAGGCCACCCAGTAGTTAGGTGTGAATTTTCGAGACCTCTGGCACCGTTCTAAGATGGGTCCTCTCTTCGTAGGCTAATGCATTGGCCCTTTTTGACCCGTTTTGGGGCGAAAACAAAAACTGACTCCCGGGCATATTTTTTTCGGCCTTTATGGGCAGAGAACTTTAATGCCGCTCAGAATGAGGCCACCCAGTAGTTAGGTGTGAATTTTCGAGACCTTTGGCACCGTTCTAAGATGGGTCCTCTCTTCGTAGGCTAATGCATTGGCCCTTTTTGACCCGTTTTGGGGCGAAAACAAAAACTGACTCCCGGGCATATTTTTTTCGGCCTTTATGGGCAGAGAACTTTAATGCCGCTCAGAATGAGGCCACCCAGTAGTTAGGTGTGAATTTTCGAGACCTCTGGCACCGTTCTAAGATGGGTCCTCTCTTCGTAGGCTAATGCATTGGCCCTTTTTGACCCGTTTTGGGGCGAAAACAAAAACTGACTCCCGGGCATATTTTTTTCGGCCTTTATGGGCAGAGAACTTTAATACCGCTCAGAATGAGGCCACCCAGTAGTTAGGTGTGAATTTTCGAGACCTTTGGCACCGTTCTAAGATGGGTCCTCTCTTCGTAGGCTAATGCATTGGCCCTTTTTGACCCGTTTTGGGGCGAAAACAAAAACTGACTCCCGGGCATATTTTTTTCGGCCTTTATGGGCAGAGAACTTTAATACCGCTCAGAATGAGGCCACCCAGTAGTTAGGTGTGAATTTTCGAGACCTCTGGCACCGTTCTAAGATGGGTCCTCTCTTCGTAGGCTAATGCATTGGCCCTTTTTGACCCGTTTTGGGGCGAAAACAAAAACTGACTCCCGGGCATATTTTTTTCGGCCTTTATGGGCAGAGAACTTTAATGCCGCTCAGAATGAGGCCACCCAGTAGTTAGGTGTGAATTTTCGAGACCTTTGGCCACCGTTCTAAGATGGGTCCTCTCTTCGTAGGCTAATGCATTGGCCCTTTTTGACCCGTTTTGGGGCGAAAACAAAAACTGACTCCCGGGCATATTTTTTTCGGCCTTTATGGGCAGAGAACTTTAATACCGCTCAGAATGAGGCCACCCAGTAGTTAGGTGTGAATTTTCGAGACCTTTGGCACCGTTCTAAGATGGGTCCTCTCTTCGTAGGCTAATGCATTGGCCCTTTTTGACCCGTTTTGGGGCGAAAACAAAAACTGACTCCCGGGCATATTTTTTTCGGCCTTTATGGGCAGAGAACTTTAATACCGCTCAGAATGAGGCCACCCAGTAGTTAGGTGTGAATTTTCGAGACCTTCTGGCACCGTTCTAAGATGGGTCCTCTCTTCGTAGGCTAATGCATTGGCCCTTTTTGACCCGTTTTGGGGCGAAAACAAAAACTGACTCCCGGGCATATTTTTTTCGGCCTTTATGGGCAGAGAACTTTAATGCCGCTCAGAATGAGGCCACCCAGTAGTTAGGTGTGAATTTTCGAGACCTCTGGCACCGTTCTAAGATGGGTCCTCTCTTCGTAGGCTAATGCATTGGCCCTTTTTGACCCGTTTTGGGGCGAAAACAAAAACTGACTCCCGGGCATATTTTTTTCGGCCTTTATGGGCAGAGAACTTTAATACCGCTCAGAATGAGGCCACCCAGTAGTTAGGTGTGAATTTTCGAGACCTTTGGCACCGTTCTAAGATGGGTCCTCTCTTCGTAGGCTAATGCATTGGCCCTTTTTGACCCGTTTTGGGGCGAAAACAAAAACTGACTCCCGGGCATATTTTTTTCGGCCTTTATGGGCAGAGAACTTTAATGCCGCTCAGAATGAGGCCACCCAGTAGTTAGGTGTGAATTTTCGAGACCTTTGGCACCGTTCTAAGATGGGTCCTCTCTTCGTAGGCTAATGCATTGGCCCTTTTTGACCCGTTTTGGGGCGAAAACAAAAACTGACTCCCGGGCATATTTTTTTCGGCCTTTATGGGCAGAGAACTTTAATACCGCTCAAAATGAGGCCACCCAGTAGTTAGGTGTGAATTTTCGAGACCTCTGGCACCGTTCTAAGATGGGTCCTCTCTTCGTAGGCTAATGCATTGGCCCTTTTTGACCCGTTTTGGGGCGAAAACAAAAACTGACTCCCGGGCATATTTTTTTCGGCCTTTATGGGCAGAGAACTTTAATACCGCTCAAAATGAGGCCACCCAGTAGTTAGGTGTGAATTTTCGAGACCTTTGGCACCGTTCTAAGATGGGTCCTCTCTTCGTAGGCTAATGCATTGGCCCTTTTTGACCCGTTTTGGGGCGAAAACAAAAACTGACTCCCGGGCATATTTTTTTCGGCCTTTATGGGCAGAGAACTTTAATGCCGCTCAGAATGAGGCCACCCAGTAGTTAGGTGTGAATTTTCGAGACCTTTGGCACCGTTCTAAGATGGGTCCTCTCTTCGTAGGCTAATGCATTGGCCCTTTTTGACCCGTTTTGGGGCGAAAACAAAAACTGACTCCCGGGCATATTTTTTTCGGCCTTTATGGGCAGAGAACTTTAATACCGCTCAAAATGAGGCCACCCAGTAGTTAGGTGTGAATTTTCGAGACCTTTGGCACCGTTCTAAGATGGGTCCTCTCTTCGTAGGCTAATGCATTGGCCCTTTTTGACCCGTTTTGGGGCGAAAACAAAAACTGACTCCCGGGCATATTTTTTTCGGCCTTTATGGGCAGAGAACTTTAATACCGCTCAAAATGAGGCCACCCAGTAGTTAGGTGTGAATTTTCGAGACCTTTGGCACCGTTCTAAGATGGGTCCTCTCTTCGTAGGCTAATGCATTGGCCCTTTTTGACCCGTTTTGGGGCGAAAACAAAAACTGACTCCCGGGCATATTTTTTTCGGCCTTTATGGGCAGAGAACTTTAATACCGCTCAAAATGAGGCCACCCAGTAGTTAGGTGTGAATTTTCGAGACCTCTGGCACCGTTCTAAGATGGGTCCTCTCTTCGTAGGCTAATGCATTGGCCCTTTTTGACCCGTTTTGGGGCGAAAACAAAAACTGACTCCCGGGCATATTTTTTTCGGCCTTTATGGGCAGAGAACTTTAATGCCGCTCAAAATGAGGCCACCCAGTAGTTAGGTGTGAATTTTCGAGACCTCTGGCACCGTTCTAAGATGGGTCCTCTCTTCGTAGGCTAATGCATTGGCCCTTTTTGACCCGTTTTGGGGCGAAAACAAAAACTGACTCCCGGGCATATTTTTTTCGGCCTTTATGGGCAGAGAACTTTAATACCGCTCAGAATGAGGCCACCCAGTAGTTAGGTGTGAATTTTCGAGACCTTTGGCACCGTTCTAAGATGGGTCCTCTCTTCGTAGGCTAATGCATTGGCCCTTTTTGACCCGTTTTGGGGCGAAAACAAAAACTGACTCCCGGGCATATTTTTTTCGGCCTTTATGGGCAGAGAACTTTAATACCGCTCAAAATGAGGCCACCCAGTAGTTAGGTGTGAATTTTCGAGACCTTTGGCACCGTTCTAAGATGGGTCCTCTCTTCGTAGGCTAATGCATTGGCCCTTTTTGACCCGTTTTGGGGCGAAAACAAAAACTGACTCCCGGGCATATTTTTTTCGGCCTTTATGGGCAGAGAACTTTAATACCGCTCAAAATGAGGCCACCCAGTAGTTAGGTGTGAATTTTCGAGACCTTTGGCACCGTTCTAAGATGGGTCCTCTCTTCGTAGGCTAATGCATTGGCCCTTTTTGACCCGTTTTGGGGCGAAAACAAAAACTGACTCCCGGGCATATTTTTTTCGGCCTTTATGGGCAGAGAACTTTAATACCGCTCAAAATGAGGCCACCCAGTAGTTAGGTGTGAATTTTCGAGACCTTTGGCACCGTTCTAAGATGGGTCCTCTCTTCGTAGGCTAATGCATTGGCCCTTTTTGACCCGTTTTGGGGCGAAAACAAAAACTGACTCCCGGGCATATTTTTTTCGGCCTTTATGGGCAGAGAACTTTAATACCGCTCAAAATGAGGCCACCCAGTAGTTAGGTGTGAATTTTCGAGACCTTTGGCACCGTTCTAAGATGGGTCCTCTCTTCGTAGGCTAATGCATTGGCCCTTTTTGACCCGTTTTGGGGCGAAAACAAAAACTGACTCCCGGGCATATTTTTTTCGGCCTTTATGGGCAGAGAACTTTAATACCGCTCAAAATGAGGCCACCCAGTAGTTAGGTGTGAATTTTCGAGACCTTTGGCACCGTTCTAAGATGGGTCCTCTCTTCGTAGGCTAATGCATTGGCCCTTTTTGACCCGTTTTGGGGCGAAAACAAAAACTGACTCCCGGGCATATTTTTTTCGGCCTTTATGGGCAGAGAACTTTAATACCGCTCAAAATGAGGCCACCCAGTAGTTAGGTGTGAATTTTCGAGACCTTTGGCACCGTTCTAAGATGGGTCCTCTCTTCGTAGGCTAATGCATTGGCCCTTTTTGACCCGTTTTGGGGCGAAAACAAAAACTGACTCCCGGGCATATTTTTTTCGGCCTTTATGGGCAGAGAACTTTAATACCGCTCAAAATGAGGCCACCCAGTAGTTAGGTGTGAATTTTCGAGACCTTTGGCACCGTTCTAAGATGGGTCCTCTCTTCGTAGGCTAATGCATTGGCCCTTTTTGACCCGTTTTGGGGCGAAAACAAAAACTGACTCCCGGGCATATTTTTTTCGGCCTTTATGGGCAGAGAACTTTAATACCGCTCAAAATGAGGCCACCCAGTAGTTAGGTGTGAATTTTCGAGACCTTTGGCACCGTTCTAAGATGGGTCCTCTCTTCGTAGGCTAATGCATTGGCCCTTTTTGACCCGTTTTGGGGCGAAAACAAAAACTGACTCCCGGGCATATTTTTTTCGGCCTTTATGGGCAGAGAACTTTAATACCGCTCAAAATGAGGCCACCCAGTAGTTAGGTGTGAATTTTCGAGACCTTTGGCACCGTTCTAAGATGGGTCCTCTCTTCGTAGGCTAATGCATTGGCCCTTTTTGACCCGTTTTGGGGCGAAAACAAAAACTGACTCCCGGGCATATTTTTTTCGGCCTTTATGGGCAGAGAACTTTAATACCGCTCAAAATGAGGCCACCCAGTAGTTAGGTGTGAATTTTCGAGACCTTTGGCACCGTTCTAAGATGGGTCCTCTCTTCGTAGGCTAATGCATTGGCCCTTTTTGACCCGTTTTGGGGCGAAAACAAAAACTGACTCCCGGGCATATTTTTTTCGGCCTTTATGGGCAGAGAACTTTAATACCGCTCAAAATGAGGCCACCCAGTAGTTAGGTGTGAATTTTCGAGACCTTTGGCACCGTTCTAAGATGGGTCCTCTCTTCGTAGGCTAATGCATTGGCCCTTTTTGACCCGTTTTGGGGCGAAAACAAAAACTGACTCCCGGGCATATTTTTTTCGGCCTTTATGGGCAGAGAACTTTAATACCGCTCAAAATGAGGCCACCCAGTAGTTAGGTGTGAATTTTCGAGACCTTTGGCACCGTTCTAAGATGGGTCCTCTCTTCGTAGGCTAATGCATTGGCCCTTTTTGACCCGTTTTGGGGCGAAAACAAAAACTGACTCCCGGGCATATTTTTTTCGGCCTTTATGGGCAGAGAACTTTAATACCGCTCAAAATGAGGCCACCCAGTAGTTAGGTGTGAATTTTCGAGACCTTTGGCACCGTTCTAAGATGGGTCCTCTCTTCGTAGGCTAATGCATTGGCCCTTTTTGACCCGTTTTGGGGCGAAAACAAAAACTGACTCCCGGGCATATTTTTTTCGGCCTTTATGGGCAGAGAACTTTAATACCGCTCAAAATGAGGCCACCCAGTAGTTAGGTGTGAATTTTCGAGACCTTTGGCACCGTTCTAAGATGGGTCCTCTCTTCGTAGGCTAATGCATTGGCCCTTTTTGACCCGTTTTGGGGCGAAAACAAAAACTGACTCCCGGGCATATTTTTTTCGGCCTTTATGGGCAGAGAACTTTAATACCGCTCAAAATGAGGCCACCCAGTAGTTAGGTGTGAATTTTCGAGACCTTTGGCACCGTTCTAAGATGGGTCCTCTCTTCGTAGGCTAATGCATTGGCCCTTTTTGACCCGTTTTGGGGCGAAAACAAAAACTGACTCCCGGGCATATTTTTTTCGGCCTTTATGGGCAGAGAACTTTAATACCGCTCAAAATGAGGCCACCCAGTAGTTAGGTGTGAATTTTCGAGACCTTTGGCACCGTTCTAAGATGGGTCCTCTCTTCGTAGGCTAATGCATTGGCCCTTTTTGACCCGTTTTGGGGCGAAAACAAAAACTGACTCCCGGGCATATTTTTTTCGGCCTTTATGGGCAGAGAACTTTAATACCGCTCAAAATGAGGCCACCCAGTAGTTAGGTGTGAATTTTCGAGACCTTTGGCACCGTTCTAAGATGGGTCCTCTCTTCGTAGGCTAATGCATTGGCCCTTTTTGACCCGTTTTGGGGCGAAAACAAAAACTGACTCCCGGGCATATTTTTTTCGGCCTTTATGGGCAGAGAACTTTAATACCGCTCAAAATGAGGCCACCCAGTAGTTAGGTGTGAATTTTCGAGACCTTTGGCACCGTTCTAAGATGGGTCCTCTCTTCGTAGGCTAATGCATTGGCCCTTTTTGACCCGTTTTGGGGCGAAAACAAAAACTGACTCCCGGGCATATTTTTTTCGGCCTTTATGGGCAGAGAACTTTAATACCGCTCAAAATGAGGCCACCCAGTAGTTAGGTGTGAATTTTCGAGACCTTTGGCACCGTTCTAAGATGGGTCCTCTCTTCGTAGGCTAATGCATTGGCCCTTTTTGACCCGTTTTGGGGCGAAAACAAAAACTGACTCCCGGGCATATTTTTTTCGGCCTTTATGGGCAGAGAACTTTAATACCGCTCAAAATGAGGCCACCCAGTAGTTAGGTGTGAATTTTCGAGACCTTTGGCACCGTTCTAAGATGGGTCCTCTCTTCGTAGGCTAATGCATTGGCCCTTTTTGACCCGTTTTGGGGCGAAAACAAAAACTGACTCCCGGGCATATTTTTTTCGGCCTTTATGGGCAGAGAACTTTAATACCGCTCAAAATGAGGCCACCCAGTAGTTAGGTGTGAATTTTCGAGACCTTTGGCACCGTTCTAAGATGGGTCCTCTCTTCGTAGGCTAATGCATTGGCCCTTTTTGACCCGTTTTGGGGCGAAAACAAAAACTGACTCCCGGGCATATTTTTTTCGGCCTTTATGGGCAGAGAACTTTAATACCGCTCAAAATGAGGCCACCCAGTAGTTAGGTGTGAATTTTCGAGACCTTTGGCACCGTTCTAAGATGGGTCCTCTCTTCGTAGGCTAATGCATTGGCCCTTTTTGACCCGTTTTGGGGCGAAAACAAAAACTGACTCCCGGGCATATTTTTTTCGGCCTTTATGGGCAGAGAACTTTAATACCGCTCAAAATGAGGCCACCCAGTAGTTAGGTGTGAATTTTCGAGACCTTTGGCACCGTTCTAAGATGGGTCCTCTCTTCGTAGGCTAATGCATTGGCCCTTTTTGACCCGTTTTGGGGCGAAAACAAAAACTGACTCCCGGGCATATTTTTTTCGGCCTTTATGGGCAGAGAACTTTAATACCGCTCAAAATGAGGCCACCCAGTAGTTAGGTGTGAATTTTCGAGACCTTTGGCACCGTTCTAAGATGGGTCCTCTCTTCGTAGGCTAATGCATTGGCCCTTTTTGACCCGTTTTGGGGCGAAAACAAAAACTGACTCCCGGGCATATTTTTTTCGGCCTTTATGGGCAGAGAACTTTAATACCGCTCAAAATGAGGCCACCCAGTAGTTAGGTGTGAATTTTCGAGACCTTTGGCACCGTTCTAAGATGGGTCCTCTCTTCGTAGGCTAATGCATTGGCCCTTTTTGACCCGTTTTGGGGCGAAAACAAAAACTGACTCCCGGGCATATTTTTTTCGGCCTTTATGGGCAGAGAACTTTAATACCGCTCAAAATGAGGCCACCCAGTAGTTAGGTGTGAATTTTCGAGACCTTTGGCACCGTTCTAAGATGGGTCCTCTCTTCGTAGGCTAATGCATTGGCCCTTTTTGACCCGTTTTGGGGCGAAAACAAAAACTGACTCCCGGGCATATTTTTTTCGGCCTTTATGGGCAGAGAACTTTAATACCGCTCAAAATGAGGCCACCCAGTAGTTAGGTGTGAATTTTCGAGACCTTTGGCACCGTTCTAAGATGGGTCCTCTCTTCGTAGGCTAATGCATTGGCCCTTTTTGACCCGTTTTGGGGCGAAAACAAAAACTGACTCCCGGGCATATTTTTTTCGGCCTTTATGGGCAGAGAACTTTAATACCGCTCAAAATGAGGCCACCCAGTAGTTAGGTGTGAATTTTCGAGACCTTTGGCACCGTTCTAAGATGGGTCCTCTCTTCGTAGGCTAATGCATTGGCCCTTTTTGACCCGTTTTGGGGCGAAAACAAAAACTGACTCCCGGGCATATTTTTTTCGGCCTTTATGGGCAGAGAACTTTAATACCGCTCAAAATGAGGCCACCCAGTAGTTAGGTGTGAATTTTCGAGACCTTTGGCACCGTTCTAAGATGGGTCCTCTCTTCGTAGGCTAATGCATTGGCCCTTTTTGACCCGTTTTGGGGCGAAAACAAAAACTGACTCCCGGGCATATTTTTTTCGGCCTTTATGGGCAGAGAACTTTAATACCGCTCAAAATGAGGCCACCCAGTAGTTAGGTGTGAATTTTCGAGACCTTTGGCACCGTTCTAAGATGGGTCCTCTCTTCGTAGGCTAATGCATTGGCCCTTTTTGACCCGTTTTGGGGCGAAAACAAAAACTGACTCCCGGGCATATTTTTTTCGGCCTTTATGGGCAGAGAACTTTAATACCGCTCAAAATGAGGCCACCCAGTAGTTAGGTGTGAATTTTCGAGACCTTTGGCACCGTTCTAAGATGGGTCCTCTCTTCGTAGGCTAATGCATTGGCCCTTTTTGACCCGTTTTGGGGCGAAAACAAAAACTGACTCCCGGGCATATTTTTTTCGGCCTTTATGGGCAGAGAACTTTAATACCGCTCAAAATGAGGCCACCCAGTAGTTAGGTGTGAATTTTCGAGACCTTTGGCACCGTTCTAAGATGGGTCCTCTCTTCGTAGGCTAATGCATTGGCCCTTTTTGACCCGTTTTGGGGCGAAAACAAAAACTGACTCCCGGGCATATTTTTTTCGGCCTTTATGGGCAGAGAACTTTAATACCGCTCAAAATGAGGCCACCCAGTAGTTAGGTGTGAATTTTCGAGACCTTTGGCACCGTTCTAAGATGGGTCCTCTCTTCGTAGGCTAATGCATTGGCCCTTTTTGACCCGTTTTGGGGCGAAAACAAAAACTGACTCCCGGGCATATTTTTTTCGGCCTTTATGGGCAGAGAACTTTAATACCGCTCAAAATGAGGCCACCCAGTAGTTAGGTGTGAATTTTCGAGACCTCTTGGCACCGTTCTAAGATGGGTCCTCTCTTCGTAGGCTAATGCATTGGCCCTTTTTGACCCGTTTTGGGGCGAAAACAAAAACTGACTCCCGGGCATATTTTTTTCGGCCTTTATGGGCAGAGAACTTTAATACCGCTCAAAATGAGGCCACCCAGTAGTTAGGTGTGAATTTTCGAGACCTCTGGCACCGTTCTAAGATGGGTCCTCTCTTCGTAGGCTAATGCATTGGCCCTTTTTGACCCGTTTTGGGGCGAAAACAAAAACTGACTCCCGGGCATATTTTTTTCGGCCTTTATGGGCAGAGAACTTTAATGCCGCTCAAAATGAGGCCACCCAGTAGTTAGGTGTGAATTTTCGAGACCTCTGGCACCGTTCTAAGATGGGTCCTCTCTTCGTAGGCTAATGCATTGGCCCTTTTTGACCCGTTTTGGGGCGAAAACAAAAACTGACTCCCGGGCATATTTTTTTCGGCCTTTATGGGCAGAGAACTTTAATACCGCTCAGAATGAGGCCACCCAGTAGTTAGGTGTGAATTTTCGAGACCTTCTGGCACCGTTCTAAGATGGGTCCTCTCTTCGTAGGCTAATGCATTGGCCCTTTTTGACCCGTTTTGGGGCGAAAACAAAAACTGACTCCCGGGCATATTTTTTTCGGCCTTTATGGGCAGAGAACTTTAATACCGCTCAGAATGAGGCCACCCAGTAGTTAGGTGTGAATTTTCGAGACCTCTGGCACCGTTCTAAGATGGGTCCTCTCTTCGTAGGCTAATGCATTGGCCCTTTTTGACCCGTTTTGGGGCGAAAACAAAAACTGACTCCCGGGCATATTTTTTTCGGCCTTTATGGGCAGAGAACTTTAATACCGCTCAGAATGAGGCCACCCAGTAGTTAGGTGTGAATTTTCGAGACCTTTGGCACCGTTCTAAGATGGGTCCTCTCTTCGTAGGCTAATGCATTGGCCCTTTTTGACCCGTTTTGGGGCGAAAACAAAAACTGACTCCCGGGCATATTTTTTTCGGCCTTTATGGGCAGAGAACTTTAATGCCGCTCAGAATGAGGCCACCCAGTAGTTAGGTGTGAATTTTCGAGACCTTTGGCACCGTTCTAAGATGGGTCCTCTCTTCGTAGGCTAATGCATTGGCCCTTTTTGACCCGTTTTGGGGCGAAAACAAAAACTGACTCCCGGGCATATTTTTTTCGGCCTTTATGGGCAGAGAACTTTAATGCCGCTCAGAATGAGGCCACCCAGTAGTTAGGTGTGAATTTTCGAGACCTCTGGCACCGTTCTAAGATGGGTCCTCTCTTCGTAGGCTAATGCATTGGCCCTTTTTGACCCGTTTTGGGGCGAAAACAAAAACTGACTCCCGGGCATATTTTTTTCGGCCTTTATGGGCAGAGAACTTTAATACCGCTCAAAATGAGGCCACCCAGTAGTTAGGTGTGAATTTTCGAGACCTTTGGCACCGTTCTAAGATGGGTCCTCTCTTCGTAGGCTAATGCATTGGCCCTTTTTGACCCGTTTTGGGGCGAAAACAAAAACTGACTCCCGGGCATATTTTTTTCGGCCTTTATGGGCAGAGAACTTTAATACCGCTCAAAATGAGGCCACCCAGTAGTTAGGTGTGAATTTTCGAGACCTCTGGCACCGTTCTAAGATGGGTCCTCTCTTCGTAGGCTAATGCATTGGCCCTTTTTGACCCGTTTTGGGGCGAAAACAAAAACTGACTCCCGGGCATATTTTTTTCGGCCTTTATGGGCAGAGAACTTTAATACCGCTCAAAATGAGGCCACCCAGTAGTTAGGTGTGAATTTTCGAGACCTTTGGCACCGTTCTAAGATGGGTCCTCTCTTCGTAGGCTAATGCATTGGCCCTTTTTGACCCGTTTTGGGGCGAAAACAAAAACTGACTCCCGGGCATATTTTTTTCGGCCTTTATGGGCAGAGAACTTTAATACCGCTCAGAATGAGGCCACCCAGTAGTTAGGTGTGAATTTTCGAGACCTTTGGCACCGTTCTAAGATGGGTCCTCTCTTCGTAGGCTAATGCATTGGCCCTTTTTGACCCGTTTTGGGGCGAAAACAAAAACTGACTCCCGGGCATATTTTTTTCGGCCTTTATGGGCAGAGAACTTTAATACGCCGCTCAGAATGAGGCCACCCAGTAGTTAGGTGTGAATTTTCGAGACCTTTGGCACCGTTCTAAGATGGGTCCTCTCTTCGTAGGCTAATGCATTGGCCCTTTTTGACCCGTTTTGGGGCGAAAACAAAAACTGACTCCCGGGCATATTTTTTTCGGCCTTTATGGGCAGAGAACTTTAATACCGCTCAGAATGAGGCCACCCAGTAGTTAGGTGTGAATTTTCGAGACCTTTGGCACCGTTCTAAGATGGGTCCTCTCTTCGTAGGCTAATGCATTGGCCCTTTTTGACCCGTTTTGGGGCGAAAACAAAAACTGACTCCCGGGCATATTTTTTTCGGCCTTTATGGGCAGAGAACTTTAATACCGCTCAGAATGAGGCCACCCAGTAGTTAGGTGTGAATTTTCGAGACCTTTGGCACCGTTCTAAGATGGGTCCTCTCTTCGTAGGCTAATGCATTGGCCCTTTTTGACCCGTTTTGGGGCGAAAACAAAAACTGACTCCCGGGCATATTTTTTTCGGCCTTTATGGGCAGAGAACTTTAATACCGCTCAAAATGAGGCCACCCAGTAGTTAGGTGTGAATTTTCGAGACCTTCTGGCACCGTTCTAAGATGGGTCCTCTCTTCGTAGGCTAATGCATTGGCCCTTTTTGACCCGTTTTGGGGCGAAAACAAAAACTGACTCCCGGGCATATTTTTTTCGGCCTTTATGGGCAGAGAACTTTAATACCGCTCAAAATGAGGCCACCCAGTAGTTAGGTGTGAATTTTCGAGACCTCTGGCACCGTTCTAAGATGGGTCCTCTCTTCGTAGGCTAATGCATTGGCCCTTTTTGACCCGTTTTGGGGCGAAAACAAAAACTGACTCCCGGGCATATTTTTTTCGGCCTTTATGGGCAGAGAACTTTAATACCCGCTCAGAATGAGGCCACCCAGTAGTTAGGTGTGAATTTTCGAGACCTTCTGGCACCGTTCTAAGATGGGTCCTCTCTTCGTAGGCTAATGCATTGGCCCTTTTTGACCCGTTTTGGGGCGAAAACAAAAACTGACTCCCGGGCATATTTTTTTCGGCCTTTATGGGCAGAGAACTTTAATACCGCTCAAAATGAGGCCACCCAGTAGTTAGGTGTGAATTTTCGAGACCTCTGGCACCGTTCTAAGATGGGTCCTCTCTTCGTAGGCTAATGCATTGGCCCTTTTTGACCCGTTTTGGGGCGAAAACAAAAACTGACTCCCGGGCATATTTTTTTCGGCCTTTATGGGCAGAGAACTTTAATACCGCTCAAAATGAGGCCACCCAGTAGTTAGGTGTGAATTTTCGAGACCTTTGGCACCGTTCTAAGATGGGTCCTCTCTTCGTAGGCTAATGCATTGGCCCTTTTTGACCCGTTTTGGGGCGAAAACAAAAACTGACTCCCGGGCATATTTTTTTCGGCCTTTATGGGCAGAGAACTTTAATGCCGCTCAGAATGAGGCCACCCAGTAGTTAGGTGTGAATTTTCGAGACCTTTGGCACCGTTCTAAGATGGGTCCTCTCTTCGTAGGCTAATGCATTGGCCCTTTTTGACCCGTTTTGGGGCGAAAACAAAAACTGACTCCCGGGCATATTTTTTTCGGCCTTTATGGGCAGAGAACTTTAATGCCGCTCAAAATGAGGCCACCCAGTAGTTAGGTGTGAATTTTCGAGACCTTTGGCACCGTTCTAAGATGGGTCCTCTCTTCGTAGGCTAATGCATTGGCCCTTTTTGACCCGTTTTGGGGCGAAAACAAAAACTGACTCCCGGGCATATTTTTTTCGGCCTTTATGGGCAGAGAACTTTAATACCGCTCAAAATGAGGCCACCCAGTAGTTAGGTGTGAATTTTCGAGACCTTTGGCACCGTTCTAAGATGGGTCCTCTCTTCGTAGGCTAATGCATTGGCCCTTTTTGACCCGTTTTGGGGCGAAAACAAAAACTGACTCCCGGGCATATTTTTTTCGGCCTTTATGGGCAGAGAACTTTAATGCCGCTCAAAATGAGGCCACCCAGTAGTTAGGTGTGAATTTTCGAGACCTTTGGCACCGTTCTAAGATGGGTCCTCTCTTCGTAGGCTAATGCATTGGCCCTTTTTGACCCGTTTTGGGGCGAAAACAAAAACTGACTCCCGGGCATATTTTTTTCGGCCTTTATGGGCAGAGAACTTTAATACCCGCTCAGAATGAGGCCACCCAGTAGTTAGGTGTGAATTTTCGAGACCTTTGGCACCGTTCTAAGATGGGTCCTCTCTTCGTAGGCTAATGCATTGGCCCTTTTTGACCCGTTTTGGGGCGAAAACAAAAACTGACTCCCGGGCATATTTTTTTCGGCCTTTATGGGCAGAGAACTTTAATACCGCTCAGAAATGAGGCCACCCAGTAGTTAGGTGTGAATTTTCGAGACCTTTGGCACCGTTCTAAGATGGGTCCTCTCTTCGTAGGCTAATGCATTGGCCCTTTTTGACCCGTTTTGGGGCGAAAACAAAAACTGACTCCCGGGCATATTTTTTTCGGCCTTTATGGGCAGAGAACTTTAATACCGCTCAGAAATGAGGCCACCCAGTAGTTAGGTGGGAATTTTCGAGACCTTTGGCACCGTTCTAAGATGGGTCCTCTCTTCGTAGGCTAATGCATTGGCCCTTTTTGACCCGTTTTGGGGCGAAAACAAAAACTGACTCCCGGGCATATTTTTTTCGGCCTTTATGGGCAGAGAACTTTAACACCGCTCAAAATGAGGCCACCCAGTAGTTAGGTGTGAATTTTCGAGACCTTTGGCACCGTTCTAAGATGGGTCCTCTCTTCGTAGGCTAATGCATTGGCCCTTTTTGACCCGTTTTGGGGCGAAAACAAAAACTGACTCCCGGGCATATTTTTTTCGGCCTTTATGGGCAGAGAACTTTAATACCGCTCAAAATGAGGCCACCCAGTAGTTAGGTGTGAATTTTCGAGACCTTTGGCACCGTTCTAAGATGGGTCCTCTCTTCGTAGGCTAATGCATTGGCCCTTTTTGACCCGTTTTGGGGCGAAAACAAAAACTGACTCCCGGGCATATTTTTTTCGGCCTTTATGGGCAGAGAACTTTAACACCGCTCAAAATGAGGCCACCCAGTAGTTAGGTGGGAATTTTCGAGACCTTTGGCACCGTTCTAAGATGGGTCCTCTCTTCGTAGGCTAATGCATTGGCCCTTTTTGACCCGTTTTGGGGCGAAAACAAAAACTGACTCCCGGGCATATTTTTTTTCGGCCTTTATGGGCAGAGAACTTTAACACCGCTCAAAATGAGGCCACCCAGTAGTTAGGTGGGAATTTTCGAGACCTTTGGCACCGTTCTAAGATGGGTCCTCTCTTCGTAGGCTAATGCATTGGCCCTTTTTGACCCGTTTTGGGGCGAAAACAAAAACTGACTCCCGGGCATATTTTTCATTTCGGTCCTTTATGGGCAGAGAACTTTAATACGCGGCCTCAGTATGAGTAATATCAAAGTTTTTTACCATGAAAACGCTCGGAGATGCCCTGACACAGTTCTAAGATTCGTCCCAATACTTTTCTTCCCATGGTTTAGTTGTGCTTCTTTGATCCGTTGTGCAACCTATTTAGACCGATGATAGCCCGCGGATAGGTGTGGAAACCCATCTATATTGCACCCAAGTAGGACACAGCAAAAAATGAGCCCAGGGCCTAGGGGTCGGGTGGGGCTCGTTCGGGGTGCACAACGGTTGCGCCCAAAAACGGTCCAAAAATGGGCCAAGGCTTTACCAGACGAAAACATCGGCCGATTTTTAACCATGTGAGAAACGTCCCGAAAGTTCACAGATAACTACTAGGCGGCCTCACTCTGAGTAATATCAAAGTTTTTTCCCACAAAAAGCGCTCGGAGATGCCCAGACTCAGTTTTTATTTTCGTCCCAATACTTTTCTTCCCATGGTTTAGTTGTGAATTTTCGTTTGATCTTGTGCAACCTATTTAGATCGATGATAGCCCGCGGATGGGTGTGGAAACCCATCTATATTGCACCCAGTTAGGACACAGAAAAAAACTGACTCCAGGGCCTAGGGGTCGGGTGGGGCTCGTTCTGGGTGCACAACGGTTGCGCCAAAAACGGTCCAAAAATGGCCAAGGCTTTACCAACACGAAAAATCGGCCGATTTTTAACACATGTGAGAAACGTCCCGAAAGTTCACAGATAACTACGTAGGCGGCCTCACTCTGAGTAATATCAAACGTTTTTTCCCACGAAAAAGCGCTCGGAGATGCCCAGACTCAGTTTTTATTTTCGTCCCAATACTTTTCTTCCCATGGTTTAGTTGTGTCTCTTTGATCTTGTGCAACCTATTTAGACCGATGATAGCCCGCGGATGGGTGTGGAAACCCATCTATATTGCACCCAGTAGGACACAGAAAAAAAGCCCAGGGCCTAGGGGTCGGGTGGGGCTCGTTCGGGGTGCACAACGGTTGCGCCAAAAACGGTCCAAAAATGGCCAAGGCTTTACCACACGAAAAATCGGCCGATTTTTAACCATGTGAGAAACGTCCCGAAAGTTCACAGATAACTACTAGGCGGCCTCACTCTGAGTAATATCAAAGTTTTTTCCCACAAAAAGCGCTCGGAGATGCCCAGACTCAGTTTTTATTTTCGTCCCAATACTTTTCTTCCCATGGTTTAGTTGTGTTTCTTTGATCTTGTGCAACCTATTTAGACCGATGATAGCCCGCGGATGGGTGTGGAAACCCATCTATATTGCACCCAGTAGGACACAGAAAAAAAGCCCAGGGCCTAGGGGTCGGGTGGGGCTCGTTCGGGGTGCACAACGGTTTGCGCCAAAAACGGTCCAAAAATGGCCAAGGCTTTACCACACGAAAAATCGGCCGATTTTTAACCATGTGAGAAACGTCCCGAAAGTTCACAGATAACTACTAGGCGGCCTCACTCTGAGTAATATCAAAGTTTTTTCCCACAAAAAGCGCTCGGAGATGCCCAGACTCAGTTTTTATTTTCGTCCCAATACTTTTCTTCCCATGGTTTAGTTGTGTTTCTTTGATCTTGTGCAACCTATTTAGACCGATGATAGCCCGCGGATGGGTGTGGAAACCCATCTATATTGCACCCAGTAGGACACAGAAAAAAAGCCCAGGGCCTAGGGGTCGGGTGGGGCTCGTTCGGGGTGCACAACGGTTGCGCCAAAAACGGTCCAAAAATGGCCAAGGCTTTACCACACGAAAAATCGGCCGATTTTTAACCATGTGAGAAACGTCCCGAAAGTTCACAGATAACTACTAGGCGGCCTCACTCTGAGTAATATCAAAGTTTTTTCCCACAAAAAGCGCTCGGAGATGCCCAGACTCAGTTTTTATTTTCGTCCCAATACTTTTCTTCCCATGGTTTAGTTGTGTTTCTTTGATCTTGTGCAACCTATTTAGACCGATGATAGCCCGCGGATAGGTGTGGAAACCCATCTATATTGCACCCAGTAGGACACAGAAAAAAAGCCCAGGGCCTAGGGGTCGGGTGGGGCTCGTTCGGGGTGCACAACGGTTGCGCCAAAAACGGTCCAAAAATGGCCAAGGCTTTACCACACGAAAAATCGGCCGATTTTTAACCATGTGAGAAACGTCCCGAAAGTTCACAGATAACTACTAGGCGGCCTCACTCTGAGTAATATCAAAGTTTTTTCCCACAAAAAGCGCTCGGAGATGCCCAGACTCAGTTTTTATTTTCGTCCCAATACTTTTCTTCCCATGGTTTAGTTGTGTTTCTTTGATCTTGTGCAACCTATTTTAGACCGATGATAGCCCGCGGATAGGTGTGGAAACCCATCTATATTGCACCCAGTAGGACACAGAAAAAAAGCCCAGGGCCTAGGGGTCGGGTGGGGCTCGTTCGGGGTGCACAACGGTTGCGCCAAAAACGGTCCAAAAATGGCCAAGGCTTTACCACACGAAAAATCGGCCGATTTTTAACCATGTGAGAAACGTCCCGAAAGTTCACAGATAACTACTAGGCGGCCTCACTCTGAGTAATATCAAAGTTTTTTCCCACAAAAAGCGCTCGGAGATGCCCAGACTCAGTTTTTATTTTTCGTCCCAATACTTTTCTTCCCATGGTTTAGTTGTGTTTCTTTGATCTTGTGCAACCTATTTAGACCGATGATAGCCCGCGGATGGGTGTGGAAACCCATCTATATTGCACCCAGTAGGACACAGAAAAAAAGCCCAGGGCCTAGGGGTCGGGTGGGGCTCGTTCGGGGTGCACAACGGTTGCGCCAAAAACGGTCCAAAAATGGCCAAGGCTTTACCACACGAAAAATCGGCCGATTTTTAACCATGTGAGAAACGTCCCGAAAGTTCACAGATAACTACTAGGCGGCCTCACTCTGAGTAATATCAAAGTTTTTTCCCACAAAAAGCGCTCGGAGATGCCCAGACTCAGTTTTTATTTTCGTCCCAATACTTTTCTTCCCATGGTTTAGTTGTGTTTCTTTGATCTTGTGCAACCTATTTAGACCGATGATAGCCCGCGGATAGGGTGTGGAAACCCATCTATATTGCACCCAGTAGGACACAGAAAAAAAAGCCCAGGGCCTAGGGGTCGGGTGGGGCTCGTTCGGGGTGCACAACGGTTGCGCCAAAAACGGTCCAAAAATGGCCAAGGCTTTACCACACGAAAAATCGGCCGATTTTTAACCATGTGAGAAACGTCCCGAAAGTTCACAGATAACTACTAGGCGGCCTCACTCTGAGTAATATCAAAGTTTTTTCCCACAAAAAGCGCTCGGAGATGCCCAGACTCAGTTTTTATTTTCGTCCCAATACTTTTCTTCACCATGGTTTAGTTGTGTTTCTTTGATCTTGTGCAACCTATTTAGACCGATGATAGCCCGCGGATGGGTGTGGAAACCCATCTATATTGCACCCAGTAGGACACAGAAAAAAAGCCTCAGGGCCTAGGGGTCGGGTGGGGCTCGTTCGGGGTGCACAACGGTTGCGCCAAAAACGGTCCAAAAATGGCCAAGGCTTTACCACACGAAAAATCGGCCGATTTTTAACCATGTGAGAAACGTCCCGAAAGTTCACAGATAACTACTAGGCGGCCTCACTCTGAGTAATATCAAAGTTTTTTCCCACAAAAAGCCGCTCGGAGATGCCCAGACTCAGTTTTTATTTTCGTCCCAATACTTTTCTTCCCATGGTTTAGTTGTGTTTCTTTGATCTTGTGCAACCTATTTAGACCGATGATAGCCCGCGGATGGGTGTGGAAACCCATCTATATTGCACCCAGTAGGACACAGAAAAAAAGCCCAGGGCCTAGGGGTCGGGTGGGGCTCGTTCGGGGTGCACAAACGGTTGCGCCAAAAAACGGTCCAAAAATGGCCAAGGCTTTACCACACGAAAAATCGGTCCGATTTTTAACCATGTGAGAAACGTCCCGAAAGTTCACAGATAACTACTAGGCGGCCTCACTCTGAGTAATATCAAAGTTTTTTCCCACAAAAAGCGCTCGGAGATGCCCAGACTCAGTTTTTATTTTCGTCCCAATACTTTTCTTCCCATGGTTTAGTTGTGTCTCTTTGATCTTGTGCAACCTATTTAGACCGATGATAGCCCGCGGATGGGTGTGGAAACCCATCTATATTGCACCCAGTAGGACACAGAAAAAAAGCCCAGGGCCTAGGGGTCGGTGTGGGGCTCGTTCGCGGGTGCACAACGGTTGCGCCAAAAAACGGTCCAAAAATGGCCAAGGCTTTACCACACGAAAAATCGGCCGATTTTTAACCATGTGAGAAAACGTCCCGAAAGTTCACAGATAACTACTAGGCGGCCTCACTCTGAGTAATATCAAAGTTTTTTCCCACAAAAAGCGCTCGGAGATGCCCAGACTCAGTTTTTATTTTTCGTCCCAATACTTTTCTTCCCATTGTTTAGTTGTGTCTCTTTGATCTTGTGCAACCTATTTAGACCGATGATAGCCCGCGGATGGGTGTGGAAACCCATCTATATTGCACCCAGTAGGACACAGAAAAAAAGCCCAGGGCCTATGGGTCGGGTGGGGCTCGTTCGGGGTGCACAACGGTTGCGCCAAAAACGGTCCAAAAATGGCCAAGGCTTTACCACACGAAAAATCGGCCGATTTTTAACCATGTGAGAAAACGTCCCGAAAGTTCACAGATAACTACTAGGCGGCCTCACTCTGAGTAATATCAAAGTTTTTTCCCACAAAAAGCGCTCGGAGATGCCCAGACTCAGTTTTTATTTTCGTCCCAATACTTTTCTTCCCATGGTTTAGTTGTGTCTCTTTGATCTTGTGCAACCTATTTAGACCGATGATAGCCCGCGGATGGGTGTGGAAACCCATCTATATTGCACCCAGTAGGACACAGAAAAAAAGCCCAGGGCCTAGGGGTCGGGTGGGGCTCGTTCGGGGTGCACAACGGTTGCGCCAAAAACGGTCCAAAAATGGCCAAGGCTTTACCACACGAAAAATCGGCCGATTTTTAACCATGTGAGAAACGTCCCGAAAGTTCACAGATAACTACTAGGCGGCCTCACTCTGAGTAATATCAAAGTTTTTTCCCACAAAAAGCGCTCGGAGATGCCCAGACTCAGTTTTTATTTTCGTCCCAATACTTTTCTTCCCATGGTTTAGTTGTGTCTCTTTGATCTTGTGCAACCTATTTAGACCGATGATAGCCCGCGGATGGGTGTGGAAACCCATCTATATTGCACCCAGTAGGACACAGAAAAAAAGCCCAGGGCCTAGGGGTCGGGTGGGGCTCGTTCGGGGTGCACAACGGTTTGCGCCAAAAACGGTCCAAAAATGGCCAAGGCTTTACCACACGAAAAATCGGCCGATTTTTAACCATGTGAGAAACGTCCCGAAAGTTCACAGATAACTACTAGGCGGCCTCACTCTGAGTAATATCAAAAGTTTTTTCCCACCAAAAAGCGCTCGGAGATGCCCAGACTCAGTTTTTATTTTCGTCCCCAATACTTTTCTTCCCATTGTTTAGTTGTGTCTCTTTTGATCTTGTGCAACCTATTTAGACCGAATGATAGCCCGCGGATGGGTGTGGAAACCCATCTATATTGCACCCAGTAGGACACAGAAAAAAAGCCCAGGGCCTAGGGGTCGGGTGGGGCTCGTTCGGGGTGCACAACGGTTGCGCCAAAAACGGTCCCAAAAATGGCCAAGGCTTTACCACACGAAAAATCGGCCGATTTTTAACCATGTGAGAAACGTCCCGAAAGTTCACAGATAACTACTAGGCGGCCTCACTCTGAGTAATATCAAAGTTTTTTCCCACAAAAAGCGCTCGGAGATGCCCAGACTCAGTTTTTATTTTCGTCCCAATACTTTTCTTCCCATTGTTTAGTTGTGTCTCTTTGATCTTGTGCAACCTATTTAGACCGATGATAGCCCGCGGATGGGTGTGGAAACCCATCTATATTGCACCCAGTAGGACACAGAAAAAAAGCCCAGGGCCTAGGGGTCGGGTGGGGCTCGTTCGGGGTGCACAACGGTTGCGCCAAAAACGGTCCAAAAATGGCCAAGGCTTTACCACACGAAAAATCGGCCGATTTTTAACCATGTGAGAAACGTCCCGAAAGTTCACAGATAACTACTAGGCGGCCTCACTCTGAGTAATATCAAAGTTTTTTCCCACAAAAAGCGCTCGGAGATGCCCAGACTCAGTTTTTATTTTCGTCCCAATACTTTTCTTCCCATGGTTTAGTTGTGTCTCTTTGATCTTGTGCAACCTATTTAGACCGATGATAGCCCGCGGATGGGTGTGGAAACCCATCTATATTGCACCCAGTAGGACACAGAAAAAAAGCCCAGGGCCTAGGGGTCGGGTGGGGCTCGTTCGGGGTGCACAACGGTTGCGCCAAAAACGGTCCAAAAATGGCCAAGGCTTTACCACACGAAAAATCGGCCGATTTTTAACCCATGTGAGAAACGTCCCGAAAGTTCACAGATAACTACTAGGCGGCCTCACTCTGAGTAATATCAAAGTTTTTTCCCACAAAAAGCGCTCGGAGATGCCCAGACTCAGTTTTTATTTTCGTCCCAATACTTTTCTTCCCATGGTTTAGTTGTGGTTTTTTGATCTTGTGCAACCTATTTAGACCGATGATAGCCCGCGGATGGGTGTGGAAACCCATCTATATTGCACCCAGTAGGACACAGAAAAAAAGCCCAGGGCCTAGGGGTCGGGTGGGGCTCGTTCGGGGTGCACAACGGTTGCGCCAAAAACGGTCCAAAAATGGCCAAGGCTTTACCACACGAAAAATCGGCCGATTTTTAACCATGTGAGAAACGTCCCGAAAGTTCACAGATAACTACTAGGCGGCCTCACTCTGAGTAATATCAAAGTTTTTTCCCACAAAAAGCGCTCGGAGATGCCCAGACTCAGTTTTTATTTTCGTCCCAATACTTTTCTTCCCATGGTTTAGTTGTGTTCTCTTTGATCTTGTGCAACCTATTTAGACCGATGATAGCCCGCGGATGGGTGTGGAAACCCATCTATATTGCACCCAGTAGGACACAGAAAAAAAGCCCAGGGCCTAGGGGTCGGGTGGGGCTCGTTCGGGGTGCACAACGGTTGCGCCAAAAACGGTCCAAAAATGGCCAAGGCTTTACCACACGAAAAATCGGCCGATTTTTAACCATGTGAGAAACGTCCCGAAAGTTCACAGATAACTACTAGGCGGCCTCACTCTGAGTAATATCAAAGTTTTTTCCCACAAAAAGCGCTCGGAGATGCCCAGACTCAGTTTTTTATTTTCGTCCCAATACTTTTCTTCCCATGGTTTAGTTGTGTCTCTTTGATCTTGTGCAACCTATTTAGACCGATGATAGCCCGCGGATGGGTGTGGAAACCCATCTATATTGCACCCAGTAGGACACAGAAAAAAAGCCCAGGGCCTAGGGGGTCGGGTGGGGCTCGTTCGGGGTGCACAACGGTTGCGCCAAAAACGGTCCAAAAATGGCCAAGGCTTTACCACACGAAAAATCGGCCGATTTTTAACCATGTGAGAAACGTCCCGAAAGTTCACAGATAACTACTAGGCGGCCTCACTCTGAGTAATATCAAAGTTTTTTCCCACAAAAAGCGCTCGGAGATGCCCAGACTCAGTTTTTATTTTCGTCCCAATACTTTTCTTCCCATGGTTTAGTTGTGTTTCTTTGATCTTGTGCAACCTATTTAGACCGATGATAGCCCGCGGATGGGTGTGGAAACCCATCTATATTGCACCCAGTAGGACACAGAAAAAAAGCCCAGGGCCTAGGGGTCGGGTGGGGCTCGTTCGGGGTGCACAACGGTTGCGCCAAAAACGGTCCAAAAATGGCCAAGGCTTTACCACACGAAAAATCGGCCGATTTTTAACCATGTGAGAAACGTCCCGAAAGTTCACAGATAACTACTAGGCGGCCTCACTCTGAGTAATATCAAAGTTTTTTCCCACAAAAAGCGCTCGGAGATGCCCAGACTCAGTTTTTATTTTCGTCCCAATACTTTTCTTCCCATGGTTTAGTTGTGTCTCTTTGATCTTGTGCAACCTATTTAGACCGATGATAGCCCGCGGATGGGTGTGGAAACCCATCTATATTGCACCCAGTAGGACACAGAAAAAAAGCCCAGGGCCTAGGGGTCGGGTGGGGCTCGTTCGGGGTGCACAACGGTTGCGCCAAAAACGGTCCAAAAATGGCCAAGGCTTTACCACACGAAAAATCGGCCGATTTTTAACCATGTGAGAAACGTCCCGAAAGTTCACAGATAACTACTAGGCGGCCTCACTCTGAGTAATATCAAAGTTTTTTCCCACAAAAAGCGCTCGGAGATGCCCAGACTCAGTTTTTATTTTCGTCCCACTACTTTTCTTCCCATGGTTTAGTTGTGTTTCTTTGATCTTGTGCAACCTATTTAGACCGATGATAGCCCGCGGATGGGTGTGGAAACCCATCTATATTGCACCCAGTAGGACACAGAAAAAAAGCCCAGGGCCTAGGGGTCGGCTCGTTGGGGCTCGTTCGGGGTGCACAACGGTTGCGCCAAAAACGGTCCAACAATGGCCAAGGCTTTACCACCACGTAAAATCGGACGATTTTTAACATGTCCTAAAACGTCCCGTAAGTTTACAGATAAATACTAGGCGGCTCATTCTGATTCATATAAAGTTTGTTATTGAGAAAGCGCTTAGATAGACTATTATAATCTTAAATCCAATAAATCAAAGTTCCAAGGCTTAGTTGTGTCTGAATAAACTTGTGCAACCTATTTAGATCGATGATAAACGGCGGATAAACGTGGATCAAGTTCGAGTATATAGCCTAAATAGTCTATAGTATATGAAATAAAGGTTGGGCGCCTTATTTTGAGAGACTATGGATGCGGCCTACTTTGTTGTACAAACGATGTGATCCTAATCGTTCATGTAGAGACATGAAAGTGGGGGCATCCTATGTAAAATGTTTACATAAGACTGAACCATGAATTAGTCATTTTTACGTTATAACACCGTTTACTGTTTAAAACTGACTATCTCAATTATTGATGACCTAGGTAACTTAGTCTTAATCCTGAGTTAACTATGAACTCCTGTTCATACGAGATTATCCTTAGATCTGCATAGGTGAGGGCAGCTCATCAGCGTTGGCCCAATAAGCCTCCCATTTCAGGGGTAAGATCGGGTGGATAGCTGGGAACATAGGGTACAAGATGGAATTCACTCCTACCCGCTTTAGGGTTAGTAGATAGGTTGCTCTCTTAAGCACTGAATCCAAGTCTTGAACAAGGGGCCCCACCCTCTCATTGGCCCGAGAGGGATTAAGTTTATAGGTTGAACCTTAAACCAATTGTTCAATAGTGGATTAGTGGGACTTAAAGAGCAAGATGTAATCTTGGGGGTAAAACGGTATTTTGACCCAGCCAAGGTTACGAGCAACCTGTGAAGGATTAACTTACTGATTATGGTTTTATCAAATGGACACAAATATATCTATAGTGAGGGGAGTGCAACTACGGGACTTTAGTGGAATGACCCGTTAGTTAACGAATGTTGATTAACTCGGTTTAAAAGAGTTTAGCTAGTTAATCTTGAATCGTTGGAGCCCATGATCTATAGGTCCATTAGGTTCCTCTGCTAGCTCATATGGATTAAACTTAGAACAGTGTGATGAAATAAGTCGAATTGTTCGAATAGGGAGAAGAAAGGAAAATCGACATATACAGTGATATAATCGTCGGTCTTCTAATTAGAAATAGAGCTTTAAGTTTTACATACTATAAGTATGAATTCGGATTCATACTAAGAAGCTCGGAATTGGTCAAAAATAATAAAAAGTCAAAATGTTGACTTTTGACTTTGAAAAGTCAAACTTTGACCGGCCTTATATTCAAATGTGATTTGAATTTTGGAAAAATGAATGCGGATTCATGCTCGGGAGGTTGGAATTAGTCAAGACGGACAAAATGGTAAAAAGTCAAAATATTGACTTTTGACTTAGAAAAGTCAAAGTTTGACTTTTGACTAGAAAAATCTAATGACCATTTTACCCTTGGACTAAGTTAGTGGGAAAATCCAACATTTTGTTGGATAATCCCACTAACTCTTAGTGGGATATGTGGCTATATGAGATATAGACACCTAGCCCACTAAGTTCCACTAATTGTTAGTGGAATATTAGGTGTTGAGATTTGGCAATTGAATTGCATGCATTTTTGCATGTAATTAGGCTATAAATAGAGATGTTTTCAAATGTTGAAGGACTTTTGCCTCTTTTATCATTTTCATAATCTCAACAAAAGAAAAAAAAAGCTTCCAATCTCATTTTATCTCCACTACTTTCTACACCAAAATTGGGTCCCACAACCCGGTTCTTTGTCTAGAGGATAGCAGTTGAGTACTAGTGGTGGTCTCGGGTAGAATTGGTAAGAAGACATCAAACCTTTTGAAAGCTTCAAAGGTAATACTTCTTAAAACCCTAATTTGATTAGTTTATGGTTACATGTTAATTGTGGCAATTAGGGTAGAAATTCGATTCTTTTTCCGCTGTGCATGACTTAGTTCTATCATGTGGTATCAGAGCATGCTTCATTTTTACCCAATTGCATGTGGTGGGTTCAAATTTATTAGATAAATTTTGGTTTGAACTAAAATGGATATATTATGATTTTGGCTCTAGATTAAGTGTTTTTGTTCTAATTATTGTAATTAGCCTTGTTAATGGCTTATTTTTATTGTTGCAAAGTGTTTGTAATTTTTAAAAAAATAAAAAAAGTCATTAGAGTTGAAGCTAGGCTGTAATTGGTTCAACCGGGTGAGAGAATTGAAAAAAATGAAGAAAAGATGGTCACAGACCCGAAAACCCGGTTTTGACCCGCTTCGCGACCCGCACGCGCGCCGCATGCCCGCGCGCCCTCCTGCGTCCGCACGCGCCCGTGCGCCCGCGCGCCCTCCTGCGCCCGCGCGCGCCGCCCGCCTGCGCCCGCGCGGCCCGCCTGCGCCCGCGCGCCCCGCCTGCGCGCGCCCGCCTGCGCCCGCGCGCCCGCCTGCGCGCCGCACGCCTGCATGCGCCCGTGCGCCCGCCTGTGCCCGCGCGCCCGCCTGTGCCCGCGCGCCCGCCTGCGCCCGCGCGCCCGCATGCGCCCGCCGCGCCCGCCTTCGCACGACCCGTGTGCGCCTGGGCCGGTTCAAGCCAATAAATTTGGTTTTTGGGCCGGTTCAAGCGGTTTCGGTTGGTTTTTTAGCCGGTTCGAAATTTTTGGGAGTGGTTCTGTACTACACCAAATTAATTATGTAATAATTTAGCACTTAGCTTAATTTAGGAGCCAAAAATCAGTCCATTTTAGGGTGTTTTTTTTATTTATGCATGTGATGTATGATTAAATTACTTTAAATTTGTATGTGCATTTTGAATGTCATATAGATTTAAAATCCCACCATAGGTTAACATGTTCATGCATTAAAATGTATGATATAAAGGTTATATTGTATTGTATGCATGTTAATTGATTAATATGGAAATTAATTAATATGATTAATTAATTAAGTTATTCTTGATTAAATATGATTTAATCAAATTAATTAATTATTTAATTTAATTAAATATGATTTAATTAAAGTTAAATAAATTAAAATCCATATTAATTGATTGTTTTTATTATATATTGATAAAATGATTGATTAAGTTTAAAATTTTTATAAGTGTTATAAAATAAATTAGACTTTTAAAATCAATAACAAAGATTAAATGCATGCTCACTTAGGTTAAACATATCTTCCATTTTTCATAGAAATAGGTCGATATCTTGTAAAACTGGTTACAAAAGGCTCACCTGGTTCAATCTTGTCAACAAGTCAGATAAGATGACTAAGGTTGGAGGTTCTTAAGTTGACGGTTTACGGAACACCTCCTACCTGGAGATCGTAATCAGTTCTTGAGCCTAGTTAACCTAGTTTTATGAGCATTCGTGAGAGGTGTGAGGTAATCAAAATGGTTTTTCACCTAGACATCATAGGTTAAAATCCTGTATAATGGTTATACTTGGATGTTTTATCTAGACTTAAGATTTGTTTAAGTTAGCCTAAATATAAATCTTGAAGTTTGGATTACCCTAATTTTTTCTCTAGAACACTTCAACTAGAGAAAAATAATGTATTTTAGCTCTAGTGTCCCTAAGAGTTCACACCGTGAGGTCCATGCAGGGCTTTGTGCCGTGCATAGGAGCGGCCTCCCTTCGGAGAGTGTTTGCATGGATCAAAATCAAGGTGAATAGGGGAAGTAGTTCATAGTAAGTGGGTGAGGGATTTGTGACAGCACATCCCACGGTCTCTTCCATTAGGTCGCACCGTGAGATTTCTATAATATGCCTGCTTGTCTGCCCTGGAGCGACGTTCCCTTCGGAGGGTTGTATTATAGGATTCGGAACACCGCGAACTCCAAAACTGGATAGGATTTCTTAGATTAGTTTTCAGAAATGATTCTAATCTATAAAATCTGAAAATGGTGGGTAACACTTACAAGAATTACTAAGTTGTTAGTATATTCTTGACTAAAGTAGGCGATAACTAAGTGCTATAAAGAATAAAGAGTTATTCTTGAGATAGCATCTAGTCAAGATTGTCTTGGTTCAAAGGAGGAATAATCAACTACCCTTCGGAGAAGGTTGTTCTAAACCTTTGAAATATTGTTGCAAAATACAAATAATGAAAGGGTACATTATTAGTAATTGCTAAATTAGATTGGATATTTTTTATGATTATAGTTTTTTCCTAAAAAGAATATGTTTGTTTTTCCAGCATGAATAGCTCAATAGTTCAACTTTTAGCTTCCGAAAAACTTAATGGCGATAATTATGCGGCTTGGAAATCAAATCTTAACACAATACTAGTGGTTGACGATTTAAGATTTGTCTTAACTGAGGAATGTCCTCAAAACCCTGCCTCTAATGCTAACCGAACTAGTCGGGATGCATATGATCGATGGATAAAAGCTAATGAAAAAGCCCGTGTTTACATTCTTGCCAGCATGTCTGATGTATTGGCAAAGAAACATGAATCCTTAGCCACGGCTAAAGAGATTATGGATTCATTAAGGGGAATGTTTGGGCAACCAGAATGGTCCTTAAGACACGAGGCAGTCAAATACATTTACACTAAGCGTATGAAGGAAGGGACCTCTGTTAGAGAACATGTTCTGGACATGATGATGCACTTCAACATCGCTGAAGTGAATGGTGGTCCCATCGAAGAGGTTAATCAAGTTAGTTTTATCTTAGAATCTCTTCCGAAGAGCTTCATTCCATTCCAAACGAATGCGTCTTTGAACAAGATAGAATTTAACTTGACAACCCTTCTGAATGAACTCCAGCGATTCCAAAACCTAACTATGGGTAAAGGAAAACAAGTGGAAGCAAATGTTGCTACCACAAAAAGAAAATTTATAAGAGGATCGTCCTCTAAAACCAAAGCTGGACCCTCAAAACCTAATACTCAAATAAAAAAGAAGGGAAAGGGAAAGACTCCCAAACAGAACAAGGGTAAGAAAGCTGCAGAAAAAGGTAAGTGTTACCATTGTGGCCAAAACGGGCACTGGTTAAGAAACTGCCCAAAATACCTTGCAGAAAAAAAGGCAGAGAAGGAAACACAAGGTAAATATGATTTACTAGTTGTAGAAACATGTTTAGTGGAATATGAAAATTCTACCTGGATACTAGATTCAGGAGCCACTAACCATATTTGCTTCTCATTTCAGGAAAATAGTTCTTGGAAAAAGCTTTCAGAAGGCGAGATCACTCTCAAGGTTGGAACAGGAGAGATGGTCTCAGCTTCAGCAGTGGGAGATTTAAAGTTGTTTTTTAGAGATAGATATGTCATACTTAAGAATGTCTTATATGTACCTCAAATGAAAAGAAATTTAATATCTATCTCTTGTATTTTGGAACAAATGTATAGAATATCTTTTGAAATTAATGAAGCGTTCGTTTTCTATAAAGGTATTCTAGTTTGTTCTGCTATACTTGAAGACAACTTATATAAGTTAAGACCAACTAGAGCAAATTTTGTCTTAAATACTGAAATATTCAGAACAACTGAAACTCAGAATAAAAGACAAAAAGTTTCTTCTAATGCCTATTTATGGCACTTAAGACTTGGTCACATAAATCTCAATAGGATTGGGAGATTGGTTAAAAGTGGGCTTCTAAGTCCGTTAGAAGATAACTCTTTACCTCCTTGTGAATCTTGTCTTGAAGGAAAAATGACCAAGAGATCTTTTACTGGAAAAGGTCTAAGAGCCAAAGGACCCTTAGAGCTCGTACATTCGGACCTTTGTGGACCAATGAATGTCAAAGCTCGAGGTGGATATGAATATTTCATTAGCTTCATTGATGATTATTCAAGGTATGGTCATATTTACCTAATACATCATAAGTCTAATAGTCTTGAAAAGTTCAAAGAATATAAGGCTGAAGTAGAAAACGAATTAGGTAAAACAATAAAAATACTTCGATCAGATCGAGGTGGAGAGTATATGGACTTACGATTCCGAGACTATTTAATAGAAAATGGAATCCAGTCACAACTCTCTGCACCTAGTACACCTCAACAGAACGGTGTATCAGAAAGAAGAAACCGGACCTTGTTAGACATGGTTCGCTCTATGATAAGTTTTTCTCAGATGTCAGATTCTTTTTGGGGATATGCTTTAGAAACAGCTGCTTATATTTTGAATAATGTTCCCTCTAAAAGTGTTTCAGAAACACCTTATGAGCTATGGAAAGGGCGTAAAGGCAGTTTACGTCATTTTAGAATTTGGGTTGTCCAGCACACGTGTTGGTACAAAATCCAAAGAAATTGGAACATCGTTCAAAATTATGCTTTTTTATAGGTTATCCAAAAGAATCAAGAGGTGGTTTGTTTTATGATCCTCAAGAAAATAAAATACTTGTGTCAACAAATGCCACATTCTTAGAGGAAGACCACATCAGGGATCATCAACCTCGTAGTAAACTAGTATTAAAAGAAATTTCCAAAAGTGCTATAGATAAACCCTAGTTCATCCACTAAGGTAGTTGATAAGACTAGGAAATCTGGACAATCACATCCTTCTCAACAGTTGAGAGAGCCTCGACGTAGTGGGAGGGTTGTTCATCAGCCTGATCGCTATTTGGGTTTAATTGAAACTCAAGTCGTCATACCTGACGATGGCATAGAGGATCCATTAACCTATAAACAGGCAATGAAAGATGTAGATCGTGACCAATGGATCAAAGCCATGGACCTCGAAATGGAGTCTATGTACTTTAATTCTGTCTGGACTCTAGTAGATCAACCGAATGACGTAAAACCTATTGGTTGTAAATGGATCTACAAGAGAAAACGAGACCATGCCGGTAAAGTACAGACTTTCAAGGCTCGACTTGTGGCAAAGGGTTATACCCAGAGAGAGGGAGTAGACTATGAGGAAACTTTCTCTCCTGTTGCCATGTTAAAGTCAATTAGAATACTCTTATCCATCGCCACTTTTTATGATTATGAAATTTGGCAGATGGATGTCAAGACAGCTTTTTTGAATGGTAATCTTGAAGAGAGTATCTATATGTCTCAACCAGAGGGGTTTATAAAACAAGATCAAGAACAAAAGGTTTGTAAGCTTAAAAAATCCATTTATGGATTAAAACAAGCTTCTAGATCCTGGAATATAAGATTTGATACTGCGATCAAATCTTATGGCTTTGAACAAAATGTTGACGAGCCTTGTGTTTACAAAAAGGTCGTCAATTCCATTATAGCATTTTTAGTCTTATATGTAGATGATATTCTACTTATTGGAAATGACGTAGGATATCTTACTGATATCAAGAAATGGCTAGCTATGCAATTTCAAATGAAAGATCTGGGAGATGCACAATACGTTCTCGGAATCCAAATTGTTCGAAACCGTAAGAACAAAACACTAGCCATGTCTCAAGCATCTTACATAGACAAAATGTTGTCTAGATATAAAATGCAGAATTCCAAAAAGGGTCTGCTGCCGTACAGATATGGAATTCATTTGTCAAAGGAACAATGTCCTAAGACACCTCAAGAAGTTGAGGATATGAGAAATATTCCCTATGCTTCCGCTGTTGGAAGTTTAATGTATGCAATGTTATGTACTAGACCTGACATTTGCTACTCAGTAGGGATGGTCAGTAGGTATCAATCCAATCATGGACGTGATCACTAGACAGCCGTTAAAAACATTCTACATGCTCATGTATCGTACAAAGGATATGATCCTTACTGGATACACTGATTCGGATTTCCAAACTAATAAAGATGTTAGAAAGTCTACATCAGAATCAGTATTTACTCTAAATGGAGGAGCAGTAGTTTGGAGAAGCATAAAGCAAACTTGTATAGCTGATTCCACAATGGAAGCTGATCATTTTACAAAAGCCCTCACGGCTAAAGTGTTTGAGGGTCACCTACACAGTTTAGGTGTACGATGTTTGTAAACTAGGACAAGTGGGAGACTTATTGGCCATGTGCCCTAGTTTCATATATATTCTCTCACACCACATCTCTCATACCACTAGGAATTTTAGTCCAAGTGGGAGTTACCATTTGTGACAGCACATCCCACGGTCTCTTCCATTAGGTCGCACCGTGAGATTTCTATAATATGCCTGCTTGTCTGCCCTGGAGCGACGTTCCCTTCGGAGGGTTGTATTATAGGATTCGGAACACCGCGAACTCCAAAACTGGATAGGATTTCTTAGATTAGTTTTCAGAAATGATTCTAATCTATAAAATCTGAAAATGGTGGGTAACACTTACAAGAATTACTAAGTTGTTAGTATATTCTTGACTAAAGTAGCGATAACTAAGTGCTATAAAGAATAAAGAGTTATTCTTGAGATAGCATCTACTCAAGATTGTCTTGGTTCAAAGGAGGAATAATCAACTACCCTTCGGAGAAGGTTGTTCTAAACCTTTGAAATATTGTTGCAAAATACAAATAATGAAAGGGTACATTATTAGTAATTGCTAAATTAGATTGGATATTTTTTATGATTATAGTTTTTTCCTAAAAAGAATATGTTTGTTTTTCAGCATGAATAGCTCAATAGTTCAACTTTTAGCTTCCGAAAAACTTAATGGCGATAATTATGCGGCTTGGAAATCAAATCTTAACACAATACTAGTGGTTGACGATTTAAGATTTGTCTTAACTGAGGAATGTCCTCAAAACCCTGCCTCTAATGCTAACCGAACTAGTCGGGATGCATATGATCGATGGATAAAAGCTAATGAAAAAGCCCGTGTTTACATTCTTGCCAGCATGTCTGATGTATTGGCAAAGAAACATGAATCCTTAGCCACGGCTAAAGAGATTATGGATTCATTAAGGGGAATGTTTGGGCAACCAGAATGGTCCTTAAGACACGAGGCAGTCAAATACATTTACACTAAGCGTATGAAGGAAGGGACCTCTGTTAGAGAACATGTTCTGGACATGATGATGCACTTCAACATCGCTGAAGTGAATGGTGGTCCCATCGAAGAGGTTAATCAAGTTAGTTTTTATCTTAGAATCTCTTCCGAAGAGCTTCATTCCATTCCAAACGAATGCGTCTTTGAACAAGATAGAATTTAACTTGACAACCCTTCTGAATGAACTCCAGCGATTCCAAAACCTAACTATGGGTAAAGGAAAACAAGTGGAAGCAAATGTTGCTACCACAAAAAAGAAAATTTATAAGAGGATCGTCCTCTAAAACCAAAGCTGGACCCTCAAAACCTAATACTCAAATAAAAAAGAAGGGAAAGGGAAAGACTCCCAAACAGAACAAGGGTAAGAAAGCTGCAGAAAAAGGTAAGTGTTACCATTGTGGCCAAAACGGGCACTGGTTAAGAAACTGCCCAAAATACCTTGCAGAAAAAAAGGCAGAGAAGGAAACACAAGGTAAATATGATTTACTAGTTGTAGAAACATGTTTAGTGGGAATATGAAAATTCTACCTGGATACTAGATTCAGGAGCCACTAACCATATTTGCTTCTCATTTCAGGAAAATAGTTCTTGGAAAAAGCTTTCAGAAGGCGAGATCACTCTCAAGGTTGGAACAGGAGAGATGGTCTCAGCTTCAGCAGTGGGAGATTTAAAGTTGTTTTTTAGAGATAGATATGTCATACTTAAGAATGTCTTATATGTACCTCAAATGAAAAGAAATTTAATATCTATCTCTTGTATTTTGGAACAAAATGTATAGAATATCTTTTGAAATTAATGAAGCGTTCGTTTTCTATAAAGGTATTCTAGTTTGTTCTGCTATACTTGAAGACAACTTATATAAGTTAAGACCAACTAGAGCAAATTTTGTCTTAAATTACTGAAATATTCAGAACAGCTGAAACTCAGAATAAAAGACAAAAAGTTTCTTCTAATGCCTATTTATGGCACTTAAGACTTGGTCACATAAATCTCAATAGGATTGGGAGATTGGTTAAAAGTGGGCTTCTAAGTCCGTTAGAAGATAACTCTTTACCTCCTTGTGAATCTTGTCTTGAAGGAAAAATGACCAAGAGATCTTTTACTGGAAAAGGTCTAAGAGCCAAAGGACCCTTAGAGCTCGTACATTCGGACCTTTGTGGACCAATGAATGTCAAACTCGAGGTGGATATGAATATTTCATTAGCTTCATTGATGATTATTCAAGGTATGGTCATATTTACCTAATACATCATAAGTCTAATAGTCTTGAAAAGTTCAAAGAATATAAGGCTGAAGTAGAAAACGAATTAGGTAAAACAATAAAAATACTTCGATCAGATCGAGGTGGAGAGTATATGGACTTACGATTCCGAGACTATTTAATAGAAAATGGAATCCAGTCACAACTCTCTGCACCTAGTACACCTCAACAGAACGGTGTATCAGAAAGAAGAAACTGGACCTTGTTAGACATGGTTCGCTCTATGATGAGTTTTTCTCAGATGTCAGATTCTTTTTGGGATATGCTTTAGAAACAGCTGCTTATATTTTGAATAATGTTCCCTCTAAAAGTGTTTCAGAAACACCTTATGAGCTATGGAAAGGGCGTAAAGGCAGTTTACGTCATTTTAAATTTGGGGTTGTCCAGCACATGTGTTGGTACAAAATCCAAAGAAATTGGAACATCGTTCAAAATTATGCTTTTTATAGGTTATCCAAAAGAATCAAGAGGTGGTTTGTTTTATGATCCTCAAGAAAATAAAATATTTGTGTCAACAAATGCCACATTCTTAGAGGAAGACCACATCAGGGATCATCAACCTCGTAGTAAACTAGTATTAAAAGAAATTTCCAAAAGTGCTATAGATAAACCTAGTTCATCCACTAAGGTAGTTGATAAGACTAGGAAATCTGGTCAATCACATCCTTCTCAACAGTTGAGAGAGCCTCGACGTAGTGGGAGGGTTGTTCATCAGCCTGATCGCTATTTGGGTTTAATTGAAACTCAAGTCGTCATACCTGACGATGGCATAGAGGATCCATTAACCTATAAACAGGCAATGAAAGATGTAGATCGTGACCAATGGATCAAAGCCATGGACCTCGAAATGGAGTCTATGTACTTTAATTCTTCTGGACTCTAGTAGATCAACCAAATGACGTAAAACCTATTGGTTGTAAATGGATCTACAAGAGAAAACGAGACCATGCCGGTAAAGTACAGACTTTAAGGCTCGACTTGTGGCAAAGGGTTATACCTAGAGAGAGGGAGTAGACTAGAGGAAACTTTCTCTCCGTTGCCATGTTAAAGTCAATTAGAATACTCTTATCCATCGCCACTTTTTATGATTATGAAATTTGGCAGATGGATGTCAAGACAGCTTTTTTGAACGGTAATCTTGAAGAGAGCATCTATATGTCTCAACCAGAGGGGTTTATAAAACAAGATCAAGAACAAAAGGTTTGTAAGCTTAAAAAATCCATTTATGGATTAAAACAAGCTTCTAGATCCTGGAATATAAGATTTGATATTGCGATCAAAATCTTATGGCTTTGAACAAAATGTTGACGAGCCTTGTGTTTACAAAAGGTCGTCAATTCCATTATAGCATTTTTTAGTCTTATATGTAGATGATATTCTACTTATTGGAAATGACTAGGATATCTTCCTGATATCAAGAAATGGCTAGCTATGCAATTTCAAATGAAAGATCTGGGAGATGCACAATACGTTCTCGGAATCCAAATTGTTCGAAACCGTAAGAACAAAACACTAGCCATGTCTCAAGCATCTTACATAGACAAAATGTTGTCTAGATATAAAATGCAGAATTCCAAAAAGGGTCTGCTGCCGTACAGATATGGAATTCATTTGTCAAAGGAACAATGTCCTAAGACACCTCAAGAAGTTGAGGATATGAGAAATATTCCCTATGCTTCCGCTGTTGGAAGTTTAATGTATGCAATGTTATGTACTAGACCTGACATTTGCTACTCAGTAGGGATGGTCAGTAGGTATCAATCCAATCATGGACGTGATCACTGGACAGCCGTTAAAAACATTCTACATGCTCATGTATCGTACAAAGGATCTGATCCTTACTGGATACACTGATTCAGATTTCCAAACTGATAAAGATGTTAGAAAGTCTACATCAGGATCAGTATTTACTCTAAATGGAGGAGCAGTAGTTTGGAGAAGCATAAAGCAAACTTGTATAGCTGATTCCACAATGGAAGCTGATCATTTTACAAAAGCCCTCATGGCTAAAGTGTTTGAGGGTCACCTACACAGTTTAGGTGTACGATGTTTGTAAACTAGGACAAGTGGGAGACTTATTGGCCATGTGCCCTAGTTTCATATATATTCTCTCACACCACATCTCTCATACCACTAGGAATTTTAGTCCAAGTGGGAGTTTGTTGGAATTTTTTGTCCTAAAACTCGTAGTTTGTAAATCATATTCTATTCAATAAAGTTGTTATTGAGAAATTAAATATTATAATCTTAAATCCAATAAATCAAAGTTCCAAGGCTATTTTTTGAATAAACTTGAACTTTATGTGTAAACATAAACGTGGATCAAGTTCGAGTATATAGCCTAAATAGTCTATAGTATATGAAATAAAGGTTGGGCGCCTTATTTTGAGAGACTATGGATGCGGCCCACTTTGTAGTACAAACGATGTGATCCTAATCGTTCATGTAGAGACATGAAAGTGGGGGCATCCTATGTAAAATGTTTACATAAGACTGAACCATGAATTAGTCATTTTTACGTTATAACACCGTTTACTGTTTAAAACTGACTATCTCAATTATTGATGACCTAGGTAACTTAGTCTTAATCCTGAGTTAACTATGAACTCCTGTTCATACGAGATTATCCTTAGATCTGCATAGGTGAGGGCAGCTCATCAGCGTTGGCCCAATAAGCCTCCCATTTCAGGGGTAAGATCGGGTGGATAGCTGGGAACATAGGGTACAAGATGGAATTCACTCCTACCCGCTTTAGGGTTAGTAGATAGGTTGCTCTCTTAAGCACTGAATCCAAGTCTTGAACAAGGGGCCCCACCCTCTCATTGGCCCGAGAGGGATTAAGTTTATAGGTTGAACCTTAAACCAATTGTTCAATAGTGGATTAGTGGGACTTAAGGAGCAAGATGTAATCTTGGGGGTAAAACGGTATTTTGACCCAGCCAAGGTTACGAGCAACCTGTGAAGGATTAACTTACTGATTATGGTTTTATCAAATGGACACAAATATATCTATAGTGAGGGGAGTGCAACTACGGGACTTTAGTGGAATGACCCGTTAGTTAACGAATGTTGATTAACTCGGTTTAAAAGAGTTTAGCTAGTTAATCTTGAATCGTTGGAGCCCATGATCTATAGGTCCATTAGGTTCCTCTGCTAGCTCATATGGATTAAACTTAGAACAGTGTGATGAAATAAGTCGAATTGTTCGAATAGGGAGAAGAAAGGAAAACCGACATATACAGTGATATAATCGTCGGTCTTCTAATTAGAAATAGAGCTTTATGTTTTACATACTATAAGTATGAATGCGGATTCATACTAAGAAGCTCGGAATTGGTCAAAAATAGTAAAAAGTCAAAATGTTGACTTTTGACTTTGAAAAGTCAAACTTTGACCGGCCTTATATTCAAATGTGATTTGAATTTTGGAAAAATGAATGCGGATTCATGCTCGGGAGGTTGGAATTAGTCAAGACGGACAAAATGGTAAAAAGTCAAAATATTGACTTTTGACTTAGAAAAGTCAAAGTTTGACTTTTGACTAGAAAAATCTAATGACCATTTTACCCTTGGACTAAGTTAGTGGGAAAATCCAACATTTTGTTGGATAATCCCACTAACTCTTAGTGGGATATGTGGCTATATGAGATATAGACACCTAGCCCACTAAGTTCCACTAATTGTTAGTGGAATATTAGGTGTTGAGATTTGGCAATTGAATTGCATGCATTTTTGCATGTAATTAGGCTATAAATAGAGATGTTTTCAAATGTTGAAGGACTTTTGCCTCTTTTATCATTTTCATAATCTCAACAAAAGAAAAAAAAAAGCTTCCAATCTCATTTTATCTCCATTACTTTCTACACCAAAATTGGGTCCCACAACCCGGTTCTTTGTCTAGAGGATAGCAGTTGAGTACTAGTGGTGGTCTCGGGTAGAATTGGTAAGAAGACATCAAACCTTTTGAAAGCTTCAAAGGTAATACTTCTTAAAACCCTAATTTGATTAGTTTATGGTTACATGTTAATTGTGGCAATTAGGGTAGAAATTCGATTCTTTTTCCGCTGTGCATGACTTAGTTCTATCAGCAACATCTTACTACAATGTTACAAGAGGAGTTGGTGCTCAAGTTTATCAAGAAAGAGTTAATCTGTTGTAATGATCTCCCGGAGGGTATTATTATAGATAATACCAAGAACCTTAATAAGAAAATGATGGACAAACTTTGTGAGAAATTCAAGATAAATCACATAAATTTGACTCCGTATCGCCCCAAGATGAATGAGGCAGTTGAGGTAGCCAACAAAAATATCAAAAGAATCATTCAGAAGATGACAACAACATACAAAGATTGACATGAAATTTTACCGTTTACACTGCATGGATATCATACATCAATTTGTACTTCAACAAGGGCAACACCATTTTATTTGGTTTATGATATGAAAGTTGTCCTACCTTTAGAACTGGAGATACCTTCATTTAGAGTTCTCATGGGAGCTAAGTTAGATGAAGTTGAATGTCGTTATGAGCAGTTGAATTTCATTGAAGAAAAACGTTTGGCAGCATTAAGTCATGGACAACTTTACCAAAGAAGACTAATCGAGCATACAATAAAATTTGTGCCGTCGAAGTTTCGAGAAGGAGATTTGGTGTTAAAAATGATATTTTCATTTCAAAAGGATCATCGAGAAAAATGGACTCCTAATTATGAAGGTCCGTTTGTGGTGAAAAAGACTTTTTCACGAGGAGCTTTGCTTTTAACCAATATGGATGGTGTTGAGTTAAAAAATCATGTGAATTCAGATTATGTTCAAAGATATTATGCATGAGACATTTTCATAGAAAATTTGGTATTTCTAGGAAACTTCATTTAGTTCTTAGAATGCTATTTCCATATGTATAAACTGTCCCTTACCTCCTCTCTTTGTACTCATATTCCAAGAATCATTGCTATCTTTTCATTTCTTATCATATTTATCAAACACTTCTTTATTTGTCAATCCTTTCTTCCAATCCTTTCTTTCAATCCTTTCTTTCATCCTTTTTTAAAATATCATCAAATTATAGTAAACATCAATTATTCATTAGTCATTTGTTCTATCTATTTGTTAATTAACAATGATTCAGTACGACTTATTGTATTTGCAAACCAAGTAAAAGTTATGATTTTCTCTTGTTAAGACTTAAGGAAATGTAGGTGTTTACAAGTCCAGACAAATTTCTCTATGATTGTTGAGTTGCTGCAATTGGAAATCTAGATCCTAAAGGATTCATGTTTTGTGAAGACCAAAACTAAAACAACATTATGTCTTTACAACATAGTACAGTCTTTCGCAGTTTGGATTCATTTGTTTGATACGAACAGTGGTGAGTTTGACAGCTTAAAAAGTTCTCGTGATACATGTCTTATTCTATCCTACGACGATTATGCATATAGATTGTTAATGGTATTGGTAAAATGGAGTAGTGAGCTATTTATTTCTTTGAAAAGCACAATATTTTCAAATTAAATTTCAACTCGGTTTTAAAAGAAGGATGAGCACTTTATCAAACCTAGTCCTAGAGCTAAGGTTGATGTTTTTTTTTTCAAATTTGATTAAATCGAGCCTAGATCTAAAGCTGAGGTCGAAGCTTGTCTATCAGGGCCTTTCCCTTATTTACCAAACCTAGTCCTAGAGCTAAGGTTGATGTTTTTTTTTCAAATTTGGTTAAATCGAGCCCAGATCTAAAGCTGAGGTCGAAGCCTGTCTATCAAGTCCTTTCCCTCATTTATCAAACCTAGTCCTAGAGCTAAGGTTGATGTTCTTTTTCAAATTTGGTTAAATCGAGCCCAGATCTAAAGCTGAGGTCGAAGCCTGTCTATCAGGTCATTTCCCTTATTTATCAAACCTAGTCCTAGAGTTAAGGTTGATGTTTCTTTAAAATTTGGTTAAATCGAGCCCAGATCTAAAGCTGAGGTCGAAGCCTGTCTATCAGGTTCTTTATCTTATTTATCAAACCTAGTCTTAAAGCTAAGATTGATTTTTTTCCTCTCTAAAAAATAAAAAAATTGGCCCAAATACCTTATCTATTACCTTTGTCCACCTTTAAATATTTTCAGGATGGACAAAGAGGGACAAACTCTAGATACTGTATTTTGTCCTGCCTTTTTATTTTTTTCATTTATTTATTTATTTATTATTTTTTTAAAAGAATTTGAATGTGAATTTAAATTTAAATTCTAAATTTTAAGTCTTAATTTTTAAATTTATGTTTTAAAACAAAAAAACAAAGATAAAAACATATTTAAAATTAAAACTAAAGGTAAAAGTTTTTTTTCCTTCTCCCTATTTTTCTCAACCGTCCCCTGTTTTCTTTGTTACCACGCTCCCACTTTCTCCCAATCTCTCACGTTCTCCCACTCTTCCACCTTCCTCTACTTTCTTCCCCTTTCTCTGTTGTACTTCATTTCACTATCTAAAACTACTCCACTTCTATCTAAAAAAATGAGACGTTGCCCTATAAAAGAGAATGAGAAGATACAATTGAGGGAGGAGAATTTTTTTTGCTGGGAGGATTATTTGATAGAGAAGAGGGACACGTAAAAAAATTTTTTGGGAAGAGGTGAAGAGGATCAACCCAGAACATTTTGCATTTAAGACAGACATTGTAAGTTTTTTTTTTTATTCATGCTTGATGATACTGGCTTAATTATTTGGCACCCATTTGGGTGCTGTTAATCATTTGGCACTCATTTCACATCTTTTAATTATTTGCATCATTTGAATCATTTGACACCCATTTGACTATTTGATTATTGCCCTAATTAATTAGTGTTTTGCATCTAATTACACTTATTTCTGCACATCTATTTGGCCACTTGACTATTTTGATGGTTGAGTTGTGCATCGTTTAATTATTTGGCACCCATTTGAATGTTGTGAGTTAATTATCTGATTTGGCTGCTATTAATTATTTCATTTGATTAATTAATTAGCATACTGGCAATGCTATGTTAATTATTTGGTTAATGTTAATTTTTTGCATCCTTGTTAATTATTTGACATCCATTTGGCCATTGGACTATTTTGATTGCTGAGTTATGCATTTAGTTAATTAATTTGACACCCATTTGACTATTTGATTGATGCGCTCATTAATTAGTTGTTTTGTATCTGTTTAATTATTTAGCATCCATTTGGCTACTACCTTAATTAATGAGTGTGTTCTGGATTATTTATTTGGCATCCATTTGGGTGCTATGTTAATTATTTCATTTGGTTAATTAATTAAATGATGTGTTAATTATTTGATTGATGTCTTAATTATTTAACACTTATTTGACACCCATTTGGCATACTGATTTTATTATTTGCTATCTTTTTAATTATCTAGGCACTCATTTTACATTCTGTGTTAATTGTGTGTATCCATTTGGTATCTTGCTTTAATAATTATCCATTTGACATATTTGTTAATTATGCATTTGAAAATAACTATTCATTTGACATTCTCTTAATTATGCATTGTTAATTAATTAGCACAATGTATTTGACAGTTTTAATTTTTGGCATCCTCCATTGTGAGCTAATTATTTGCATATCGTTAATTATTTTGGCACTCATTTGGCCTCTTGTGTCAATTATTCATTCGAATTATTTGTATTCTGTATTAATTAGTTAATCAACATGCATATTGCTAAAATTATTTGACATCCATTGGCTACTGTGACTATTTATTGGCATCTTGCATTAAACCTACCTTGTCATTCTGCAGTTAATTATTATTTCATTCATTTGACATCCTCATTTAATTATTCATTACTTTGGTCTGGCCTAATTAATTATTTTGCATATTTTTGAATTAATCAATTATTTTTCATATTTCAAAATTAATTAATTATTTTGCCTATTTCTCAATTAATTATTTATTTTGCATAATTCTGCATTAATTAATTATCTTGCATGTGCTGTATTAATTAATTATCTTGCATCCTACGTTAATTAATCATCTTGTACATTTTGCATATTGCTTACATTATTCTGTATTTGTTTTATGTATTTATTTTATCTCAACATATTACCCTTCAAGTATTTTTCAAATTTCATAATGTTTTGTCATCGTTATTATTCATTTTCCAATTGAAATATAAAAATGTAAATTGGAGAAAAATATTGTTTTCTTATGCATTTTATAATTTAAATTCCATGAATACATGAAATTTTTTTCGTTTGAAATTTAATCAATAGATTGTTTTTAAATAAACATATTTCATATTCTAAATGAGACTGAGTAGTGTTTTCTATAAATTTATTAATTCTAGATACATGAAATTTCTCGTTAAACAGCTATGATGGAGATTAAAATATCAAGTTTTGGTATCTTAATATTCTTAAGGTGAATAAAAATCTTTTAAAACAAAAATAAACTTAATTTTTTAATGGCTCCTATGCCACCATAATTATCAATTCATGCTTAGGTTTTACTTTCTTCGATATGAATTGATAAACATAGGACATTTAAACAAAACCTAAATAAAAACTTTGTTTTGTGAACCCTTATATTTAAATTTAAAAGATAAAATTGGCTAACCATTTTATGGGTGTTGTAGGGTGCTAACACCTTCCCTATACACAACTGACTCCCGAACTTAAATCTTTAAATTTACGCAGACCATTTTTTTTTCTTTTTTGGGTGACCAATCACACCCTAATATGGTTGGTGGCGACTCCAAAACTATTTAGTTATTAAAAATAAATAAACGGGGAGGTCGGTCGCTCCGTGTAGCGATCACGTCGCAACATGAATTAAAAACTAATTATGGAGTTTTGTTAACATAACACGTATACGTATAGTATAGGTATAGTTATCTCCCTACGTGTTCTTATTAAATTCAAGGTAAATTTTCAATTTTAGTTCAACAAAAATGGAAACGGATATAGGGAAGGAGGAGGATTCATATTAGGGTTTCATCACAAATAACCACGACTTGGACTACCCAACCCATATTATTGGATTGGGTTGTTAGTTTAAAATGAGTTAAAAATTTTTTTTTTTCAAGTTGGGTTAGGTTTTCGGTTGGGGTTGAAAATTTTAGTTCAACCCATTCTAACCCGAGTTAATAATATATATATTCGCATTATATATTTTTAAATTTTTTGTTTATTAAATAAAAGTAATGTAACACTTCAAAATTTAAGGTAATTTTTAAATTTAATTATCTTAGTTGAATTTAAGGTAATTTTTAAATTTAATTATCTTAGTTGAATCTAAATTATGGTGAAATTGTTTGGGTGTTATTTTAGATAATTGTTTGATTTGTGAAAATTAGGATTAATTAAATATTTATTGAAAGAATATTTAATTAATTATTGAAGAGAAAATTTTATTTTTGGTGTGTTAAAGATTTGAAAAAAGTTTAATGATATTGGTAAGTTAATTGGTGATATTTAAGGGTTTAGTTAATTATTATATATAATTAACTAATTTAAAAAGAGTGAGAAATGTTATATTAAAGATAATATAATTATTAAGATTAAGGTGTTATTAATTTTAATAAGAAAAATATGATTTGATAGGTATTTAAATGGAGAGAGTTTTTTTTAAAAAAAAGGGAAAAGGAAAAATAAAATATAATAATAATAAATTATTATTATTATTATTAAATAGCCATTCTCGATTTTGTGCCAACCATTCTCCATCCTATTCATCTTCTTCGTTCAAGCAAACCCTAGGAAAGCTGCTGTCGTGGCCCCTTTTTCGGTGAACCTCCATTGCTTCGACGACCATTCGTTCACCTCCACCGTTTTGGTTCGACAAAGATCAGAGAAGGTCGAGCCACAAGTCACCAATCGTGTAAAGTCTTTGATGTTGGGGTTGAGAGCTGACGTTCTTTTGTCTGCATTTTGCTTGTTCAACCCAGATTCCGGTCAACCTCCATCCGTCGCACAACATTCAAGCGCAAACGAAGCCATCGACGAGTGGTCACCGTCGCATTTGTTTGCGCCTCATCTCCGATCGTGTTCCCCTTTCGTTGTTGACTTTACCAGACTCGAGCAGCTACCCATCTTCGTGAGTAATTGACTCTTAACCAAGAAATTATTAATTTAGCTAATCTTTCAAGTAAGAGATTCTACTATTAGACCCTCTACAGTAAATTGAAGAACTTGCATGTATATTTCTCTTGTTATGCATTAATGTAGCCACGATGCATAATATGAATGTTGTTAGGGATGATTGATATAGGTGGCTACATATGACTGAAATATGTTATGAATGAGACATATTATGATTTAGATATGTTAAGATTGAGATATGTATGCCTGAGATAGGACATTTATGATATGCTGCATGTGTAGACTATAATGTTCTATTAGCTCTTGTCTCTTAAAGTCGTACCCATATGAGTGTCCCTCAAGATCACCATTTATGTATGACTGTGTGACGAACTTTTATGAGTGATTCGACATAGTCACTTTCAGTTCGATTCTCTTAGATGTTCCTTCGGATCGAAGACTAGTTTCTATTAGGTGTCCCTTCAGGATCACTAGATAGGTGTGTGATACGTCCTTACACAACTCTAATGGGAAGGTAACAGACACCTAGTGGGATCCTACTAGTATAGTGGGTCCTTTATTGAGTATATGTTACTCTTTCTATATTTAATTTTTTAGGCAAAGATAGAGGTAGAGGTAGAAGAAAGTGATCGCGGTTCTCCATAGGAAAAGTTTATGATTGTTTCCGTCTTTATGTTTTCAGTATTTTGATTGACATTATTTTATTTTAGAACTCGTGAATACTATTTTTCTTTATTTTAAATAAGGTTCAAACTAGTATTATTTATTATTTCTAGTATTTTATTTATTATTTTATTTCTACATAATTATTTATGATCTATAAATAAGTATTTGAGGTTTTTATTGAAACATTTAGTATCTTCTTTTATTTATTTTTTGAAAATCTTTATTTAATTTAATAGTAATGACCAACAACTTAGTATAAAGAGTTAGGTCGTTACAAGTAAAGTTAAGAGTATTTTGTTAAACAATAGTGTAGGAAGTTAAACGATCGTATGAAAGTTAATTGATCGTATGAAAAGAAAAGTTAACTGATCGTGTAAGAAGTAAACTATCGTTTGAAGATGGGAAGCTAAACGATTGCGTAAACTATCGTTTGAAGATGGGAAGCTAAACGATTGTGCAAGAGGGTAAATGTTCATATAAAAAACTAAATGATTGTTTAGAATGATTGTTGGGTTGGAAATGAAAAAAAAAAAACATACAACTAGACAACCCAACCAAACCAAATTTTGTTGGGTTGGGTTGAGTAATTAATTTGAGTTATTCATGTTGATATCCCAATAACCATTCCAAAAATATGGATTGGGTTAAGAATGACTCTCAACCAGCCCGTTTACACTACTACTGCATTGATATCTAAATAAGCTAAAATAATACAAAGATTAAAATACGAAGACTAGTTATAAAAATGCCCCTAAATTTTGATATTTGTTTCAAAAATACCATAAACTTTAAAAGTTTAAAAATGTCCTTAAACTTTAAAACTTTGTTAAAAATATCATTATTGTTAGTTTTGAATGAAAAACATTAAAGTTTTGTTTCAAAAATACCTCTGAACTATTTAAAGGTTTCATAAATACCTTTAAACTTAAATAAATTAAAAAAATGCTCTCGTTAATCTAATTTCTACACCAAATTTCTTAGCATCCAAAATAGAAACCAAAATTGTAAGTTAAAAGCATAATTTTAAATTTCCACCGAAATGTCGATATTTCTATCGATATTTTAACATTTTCATGAGTTTGATATCGATAAAAATGGTGACTTTGGTATATCAATCAATATCGATATATTTAAACCTCGATTAAAACATAAAATTTCACGAAGTTTAAAAAAATTCTTCTTAAAACATACTAGAATAATAAGTAGTCAAAGAAAAAAAATCTCACATAGATAAACTTATCACAGTGTTTAATACTCAAAGATATTTTTTTTATTTGACAATTAACTGTATGTTAATTTTAACTATACTTATTGAGATTGGTTATGTTCGTAATCTACCATTGTGCGTTTATAGTCAAATAAATTTAAAACTATGGTTTAAACTTAAAATTTGATTTTGATTTTAGTTAATAGGTGTAAATTTTGGATCAAGAAAAATATTTTTTTAACTTTTTAAGCTTAAAGGATATTTTTTGAACTTTTCAATAGTTCAAGGTACTTTTGAAACTAAACGGTGTAGTGTTTTCATCTTAAAATTGTATTTTGAACATTTTTTAAAGTTTATGGGTATTTTAAAAACTTTTATAAGTTTATCGATATTTTGCCAAAAATAATCAAAATTGAAGAGACTTTTTTTTTCCTAATCTAGCAAAAATTATAAAAATAATAGATCATCTATTTCGATAACCGTTTAATTTTGATATCTCAACTTTGAAATGTCTCATTTACGTCTATGTACTTTGAATCAAACTTCAATTTTGTCTTCGCCGTTAAATTGGAATGGCAATATGGTGAATTCACAATCAAAACGAATTTTTAAAAAAATGTGAAATATGATGAAGATTTCAAAGTCAAGAGTTGGTAAATCTAATTATTATTATTATAATTATTATTAAATAATTAAGTAACGTAATCTAAGATACTATAACTCATATTCTTAAAAAATGATATAAACATAATATTAAATACTTTTAATATTTTAATTAGAATATAACAATATATTTAGTGTATTAGAAAGGTAGCAAAAGTCTATTAACTAGACCCTCTATCATTAGTAAACTTTTATTAGTTTCATGGAGTTTAACACTGATAAACTTTTTGGGTTTAACATTTATGACGTTTAATAATATTGCTTTAAACATTCTTGCTTTTGTATAACTCTTCCGAATTCATATAATGGGTGTATCTCTCAAGTGATGAGGGCACTAAGAGTGTGTCCGTTTAGTGGAGATGCATATGTGTTCCTACTGATCCACGGTATTTTTTTTTAAAAGAACACTATATTAAATCAAATATTTTTATATTGATACTAAGCTGTATCTTTTTCCCTAGACTTTTACTAGTGATATGGACTATATCGCTAATACACTTTGAAAGCTTCTAAATTTTTCTATATTTATAAAGTACATAGTTTATTATATTTGCTAATATTTTGGACATAGTTGCTATATTTGCAATTTATCTCTGTTTTGAATTATCAACTTTACCGGAAAGCTTGTAGGATGCATTATTAGTTCAGTGTGTTGAGTATGCCCAGAAGATTATGTGTGGTTGTGCATGAATTGTGAGGTATTTTAGTCACCTGTACACCGTTCAATCTGCTCATTAATGTTTGACAGCGAGTTGTGGATCGTCTCGAAAACAAACGTCTCCAGGAGAGGATAAATGGAGTGATTTTGGAAAAATTTAATATAGATTCTACTTGCTATTCAATCGTGATTGAGTAGTTAAAGGACTCCTTTTATTTCCATTAAATTGCACCCTAAAACATGGAAAGAAGTTGCAATATTTTTGTTTTAGAAACAACACATACGTTTAATCTGGGAACATAATGGATCTTATAATAACAGACCAGAATAGAAACCGCACGCGTGCACACAATCAAATTCACACATGTACGTACGTTAAAGAAAACTTTAATTCAATGACAAAAGAATTAGACTACACACAATTGAATTCACACCTCTGAAAGAGAACTTATGAAAATTCATAACAAAATAATTACGACTTTTTCATTATCCAAAGAATTTATTCATCAATCATTCTTTATCTAGATGCAACTTTCACATAACCAATTTAATTACCTAAGATAACTAAATTGTTCGACGGTTGTAAGTATTGTTCTAGCTAATTCAATACGATTAAGCATGTAATATTGAGTTTTACAATAGCATTAAGTTCTAGAGGTTCTTAGGTGGAATGCTTAATTTTATATGTCTAATAATTGACATTCAATAGGCTCAATTTTAGGTTGATTAGAATTAATGTGCATCAAAGTAGATTTACAAGCTAACCTAACCTATTGCTAGCTTCTAACCAAATCTTATCTAATTGTCATGTGAGTCAAAGATTCGATGCAAAGGGAGAGTTGTATATTTTCCATTCGTCTAAACATTTAATCAAAAAATCATTAACCAAATTACATCAACCTAAGTTTAAATTTCTCTCGTGAATTCATAGGAACAAAGAGAGAATCTAAGAAATAATCTAAGCTAGAAAACGAATAGTAGCTTAGTCTCTCATCCACATGTTGGATGATGAGAAATTGTAAAAAAAAGCAAGCACGTGAAAAAGTAGCTATACATATATACATATACATAATATATGTTTTAAAACTACATACTACGACAGTTGTGTACATCAAAAAATAGAAGGGAGGAAAAAAATACTGTCACAAAAGTAAAAATCCGCGTTTTTGGCGGGAAAAGACGGAATTTTTCGGATAACAGTTTCCGTGACAGTTATTTAATGTCATAGAAGTTACATAAATAATTTATTTAATTTATTAAAATAAAATTAATTTTAAATGAAAATTAAAGTCTATTAAAGCTTTTCCCCCAAATCTAAAGTTCCTTAACATTTTTCCAAACCCTCATACGAACAAGGCCATCTCCATCCGACCATCTACATCCGACCACCTTCATCCGACCATCTCCCGGTGTCGTCACCGCCACCGCCCCCTCATGCCCGTCTCTTCACTCAAAACCCTCACAAAATGTCTTTGCTTTCGCATTAATTTTCTCTTTGGAAGGAGCGAGCGAAGAATTTTTTTTTTTATGGAGGAAGGTATGTTGGATTTGCTTATGAAACAATATAGACTCTGTTTTTATGGTACCCTTGAGGGAAAAGGGCATTTGCTATTGGAAAGTTTTTATGGCCTTACCAAATTTGAATTTGCCCACCATGTGTTTGATGAAATTCCTCAAAAAAAAAATCAAGTTTTTAAAGTGTTTGTATATCTAGGTATGAATGAATGTGATGTTAGTTTAAGATGCAAAAATATTAGTAGTTGTGTCTTTTTTTATATATATTTTTTCTTTTTGGTCAAAGCTTTTGTTTGGTTGTATATGTTGATCTTGATGAGATTCTAATGAATCTTGTAAAAACCTAATTGTCTTGTATATTAAAAATACCCTTCTACTTTCTTTCTTTAAAGAACTTTACTTCACACAAAAAGAATGGTAAAAATCTAGTAAAAGGAACAACAAGAATTTGGTATTATTCTTCAAGAAACAAATGAAGAAACTATTGCATTCATAATTCATAGTTTCTACATTTAATCTTATTCAAAACTCTTACATAACTGTACAACATCTATGATTGTTATCTTGATTTGCCTCAAAGAATTGATTATCAGGATATGGATGCGGCCATCCAACCATATCATTGCCCATGACACAGGTTGGGGTTGTGGTTGTGGTAGCATTAATTGCCAATGATATGGCTTCACATTGAACATTTGTTACGGTATGAACCGAATTGTTCTAAATTTGAAATTACAAGAAATTTGTTACTAACTTGAGAGTAAATTGTTGTATAACCTAACTTATTGCTTCTAATTGAATGAGATATACAATTTAGGAAGTTAAATTAAATTAAACATGAGTATTTGCCATTAAAAATAGAAAAACTTTCTTGATGATAATCTATTTTCAAACTTTTGGTTTTTCATATCACTAGGTATAAGCGATAGTGTCTCTTAAACACTTTTTAGCAACCTCTTTTACATAGAGTATATTACATGATAGTGTTTTATTTAGTTGGTGGTGTATTACTCTCTTTAGTTTTTTTGTTCTCAAGCTTCACTTGATCATTTAATCTCTTACAAAGTGTTGAACCTAGTTTGTAACTCTTGAAAATTATTGTGTTTTTATTAGGTCTTGCACTAATAATCGATCGATCTACTGTAATGATGAAGCTACGTACCAAACAAGTGATTGATATTTGGTTAGTGACAAGACTTGTTGTAATTTCGTTATTCACAACAATACCTTGTTGTATTTAGTTTTTTCAAAAATGTTAGTATTAGTCTAGGATATAAGAAGCCTAAAGTTTTACTTGACTATGCATGCTAACATAATTTAATAATAAATGTGTACGTTCCAACCCAGGTGCAGCTTCTTATTTGCGTGACTGGACAAATTTGGCTGCAACTCATGATAATCTCACCAATTCAATAAGTCTAACTTATCCCTATATATTTTTGTCTGATTCTTTTATTGTTTTCCATTACCTGAATTATCAATTCCTAGCTTTTAATTCTTGTCATTAAGAGCTTTCTAAGAGCTATGGTCTACAAACTTTTTTTTTTTTTTTTGTTTACTTGTGAATTGATTTGCATGCAAAATCTTATTTGGTAAGTTGAGTAATTTGGGAGAATTGGATTAGTTTTTATTGATATTAGTTTAAATGACTTCAAAGTTATACTTTGATTGATTCTCGTTTTGTTTATGGTTTGAGTAATTGTACTACCTGGACAATCCTTCTTTGTAATATTACAACAATCACTACTGTTGTCACAATTGTAGAGATTCTTAAGAATAATGGGCTAGCTATGTAAAAGAAAATAATCCATAATTTTTAATGTTAATCTCTCTTAAGGTTGAAAGAGCATGATATCTTTCTTAAGGTTGAAAGGTTTCATCACCAGTCTTATCAAACTTAGGAATAATATCTTTGATTCATATGGACTGAAATTATTTCTCTTAATTTTTTTGATTCACATATAATAAATTTTAATTTTGAAGAAGAAAATGTCTGACTTTATTTTCTTTTGTCACGTGTTTATTTATTTTCTTCTCCATGTTGTTTAATGGCTTTACATTGTTCTTGAGATTAGAGAAGCTCCTAAACTACATAAAACATAAATATAATAATCCAACTATGATCATAATTGAGAACAATATGTACATCAAAAGCCTATAAACATTGTAGAATTGTGATGAAGTTTTCAAATGGAAGGAAAGTTGCAGTTTGGGGTTATATATATTTAACATTTTTGTTCATTATAAGATACCTTTGTTTTGACATTTGATCTCCTTGTTAATTCTTTGAGTTGGTAAATAGTAACTCATGTGTGGGATGTGACGATGTGAGTGTGGGTTGTAGTTCCATAATCATCTGTCATCGGTTATCGTCGCTCATCGACCTCACCTGCCGTTTCACTTATTGAGCAGGTAACAAATTTGTTTTTTCATGTTTGATGCCTTGACGATTTTGAATTATTTTGCATTGGAATCATTAGAATGCAACTGTGCCTTGCGGATGCGTTTAATTGTCAGGTAAGCATTATTTGTAGTTTTAGAATCTGAATCTACTTTGTTGCTTCATATCCAATTATGCATAAGGCTGAGGGGGGTTGAAATGAAGGGCCGAAAATGTTCTCACAAAATTTTTGGCAATCTAGTTATTTTCCTATAATCTCACTATTGTCTTGTTTCAATCTTACATCATTGAGAGTATTAACTTCTGACCTATTTGTACAATATGTATTAATATATATGTCTACAGGAGGACAATGACATGTGCAAAATTTAGAGGCCAAATGAATTCAAACAACAGAATGAAAGCTAAGGTCCAAACTTAAAAAGAAGGTATCCTTCACATTTCATCTGATGAAGTAAGTATGTTAATAATATATGTCTTATTATGGGAGGAAAGATATGAAATATTTCATATATTAGTGAAAAGTTTAGATTTTTTTGAATGAGAAAGAAAAGACACTTGAGATTTTGATTTGAATCTTTGATGAATGAGTTATTGTTCTTTGTAATGTGGTGATATTATTCAAAGGTTGTTAAAGGAAATGTTGGTGATGAAATTTTACACTAATGTGCGATCTTGATAGCTGTTAAAAATTTCCTTTACGTGGGTGATGAAATTTGTATTTGAAAATGTTGATTATCTTGTTAAGAGAAAATTACTTTGATGTTATCAGTTGAGGGTACTGATAAATATCTTGTTGTCATGTGGAAACAGGGAAAGAAATGGCAAGCCAAGCAGCTAATTCTATCAATGGCAACATGAAGGCAAACCTTCTGTATTTTTACACTCATACATATTAATCATGTTGTCTTTGTAGGTTCAACAGGAGTCGACAACTTCATGAGTTTTCTTTCAAAGAATATTTTCAGAGACGAACATTCTCGGTTGGTCGTTTATGCTTCTGCAGAAAATCTTGTTAGATGTATTCTAATGTTATTTAAAATATATTTTGATTAAGGGTTGGGATTCCGTACTTGTAAATTGTTGACACTTCATTGGAAATGTATGAATATTATAAATTGTATTATATCGTATATATATTAAAGTGTTAGCTACTTTTTTCTATATGGGTGTCAATATTATAAATTCAAAATTGTCATTCTCAGCTACATTATTGTCATTCAAATGGTTCGTGTAATGGTGGAGCGACAAGGAGAACAGGAAAAAACTGTAGTAAATTGAGAAATTTGCAACAGAAAATAAATGACGTAATAAATGAATTTGTGACAGTTATTAATTGTTGTCAATCCGAAAACGATGACAGTTGTTTAATAAAATAAATTGTCACGATTGCCCTATATGTGACAGAAAAAAAATGTCGTCAATAGCAAAACAATGACATTTTTATACAAAAAAACTGTCGCGATTAACATATTCATGACAATTAAAAAATGTCACAATAAATGAATTCGTGACATTTATTTAACCGTCGTTAATACACAAATGATGATAGTTATTTGTTGTCATAAAATAAAATATGACAGTTATTTGGCGTCGTTGAATTCTGATTAACGACATTTATTTCATGTCATAAAATAACTTATTGCGACAGTTTTTAAAAATTGTCATCGAAGGACTTTCCATGACTCCCGCTTCTATGACTGAAAATAACTGTCGTGAATTTCGTTTACGACAGTAAATAACTGTCATTGTAGACTACTTTTCTACTAGTGTTTCTTAACTAGAGTAATGGATTAGGTACATTTTTGTATTTGAGTAGCGTTCATCGTCGTTTGTCTGCTCAAGTTATGTTCTCTTAACGACACAAACTTCTCTCAAAGTTTCTTTGAAAATTACGAGTTCACGAAAGATTGTTTGAATCCTCTTATAAATTATTTCTTTGTTCAAAGGTTACATACAATAAAAATTCAGGAAGAGAAATATTATTAAGTCTAGAGGTGAAATATTTTTTAATTATAACTAGTCTTTTTCTCATTGAAAGAATTTAGAGAATATGAAAGACTCTTACGAATATGATCCAATATTAGGTGGAACGAAAGGATAAACTCGATTTGCATCTTTTTACTTTTATTTTCATTTTTTATGTTTTGATTATTTAATTTTGTTGGGCTTTATTATTATTGCAATAAAACGTGAAAGCTAAGGAAAGGGAAAATGACAGTATATGTAAAAGAGAAATATTATAGGTTATAAAATAATATTAATTTTATTTATTTGTTGGTGTAAGAAAAAATATTTATTTATATAGATCCATAATGTTGATTTTTAACTATTTGGAGAAATAATAAAATAAATTTGTAAAAATAGACTCAAAAACAAGACTTAAACTGGCGTTGTTAGGCTTTTTAATGTTGGTTTAAAACCAACCAAAGGCCAACCGACATTAAAGACTTTCAATAACACCATCAAAGATGTCAGTATAGAAATGACATAAAGTCCATTAATGTCTGTTTTAAACTGCCACTAAAGAGACCTTTAATGTCATTTCTAAACCGTCATTAAAGACCTTTAATAACGTTAGCAAAGATGTCGGTTGCCAACGGATATTAAAAGCCTTTAATTTCAGTTTTACTTTTGTTCAATCTAGTTCATCTCCTGCATCAACATGGAACCAAGGCGACTTTCACTAGAAGAAATCTAGCCTTTAATGTCGGTTTGAACTAAAGAGGAATTCAATTGTTGAAATTACTTGTTTATGCGCTTAGGGTTTATGTGATTTAATTATATCGTGAAAACAACAAACATAACCCAAGTGGGAGATTAAAGACTTATTTAAATAATACGTATAATTAAAGTATGAGTTATGTATGTGAATTAATATTTTATCACATTGGATTTTATTAAATTTGGACTATTAAGTTGTATATTTAATTAATGCTCAAGATTCCAAATTGAGTATGGACTAAATGAGTGTAGAAGCCTATTCCTAGATTGATGAAGGATTTAATGAAGATCCTAATTGAACTATTATATAAAGGGACTTAGGACTATGGTCCTCAACATACCAAAACAATAAGCAAACTCAGTCTTTCTTGTATCTATCAAGAGAAAATTCCACTAAGGAAAATTCATTGGTTTTTGTTGAGGAGGACAATAGCCATTTTGTAACTATCATCAATGAAATTCTTGTATGTAACTTATTCTTGACAATTTGGCATGAATGATCTTGTGTTAATCTATTATATAAATTTAAAGTATTTATTCTAACACAACCTAACCACATCTCATCATAATCAAAATCAACATAAGTTCATATCCATGAATTAAATTTCTTTGAAAATTTAGTGTGACTTTTAAAGTAAATAAAATTAACGAGTTATTAATTCACATTTAAAAAAAAACACTGAATAAACAACATGAAAAGAATATCAAAATAGTGTTTTTTTAAGTCAAGATGTTTCCTATTATTATTATGTATAATTGGAAGTGTTTTTCTCTAGTATATTTTTGTTGAGGTTCTTGTACTGCTTCGTCTTTGGCTTAGGGTTATATCGCAGTACACTTATTCATCTCACATGCCTTTAGAATGTAAAAAGAAAAGTTGTTTAGAAAAATTAACATTAAATTTTTGGCGTTGGCTCGTCTTCTTTGATTTGGTTTGTTCTTATGAAAGAAATAGAAAGATAAACTTTTTGGCTTGTAAATATTGATTTCTAATTTATGATTCAATCCTTTTCCAAAAACATTATTTAAATAAATTTATTCAGTCGTAAGAACGACTTTTTTCATTTAAGCCCTCTTGATGATATATGATTGAAAGACAAGTTGGCTTAGAAATGGGGAAAAAATGAAAATTGAAATGAAATATTTGAGAAGAAGGCTTAGGCAAGTCAATTAATCTCCGCCATATTGATGTTGATTGTTTTTTAAAAATGTTTTCTAACTTCTTTTTTCTATCTTCATCTAGCTAAAAATTTATGTTGAATCACCCTATAATAAAAAAAAAAATTAAGTTGATTAGTTACGTTATTAGTTATATATCAATATTTTAAAGTTTATGAGCTTAGATGTTTACAGAAGATTAGGGTTTACAGTTCTTAGATATTTATAAAGCTCTTGAAGAATTACAGTTAAGCAGATGCCATCAATATTTGAGCTTTCTGTATCAATCAATTTAAATTTCTATTTACGCTTATCAGACTAGTTATCTCCGTTATACACTTGTACTTCCTTTGTAATTAATGATATATCTTTATTGGGGATGATGAAGGTGTTAGAAAGGTTTTAATCTAGTAGAGATGTTCGGGTGTACCTTTGATCATCCAACATATTCGTTTTTTTTTAATATTGAATTTGTTGTAGAACAAGTGAAAAACATTAATAATTGGAACGAAAATGACATTATGTATGACCTTCTATCTTGATACTACACTTATATATTAATTAATGTTACAACTTATTAATCGAGTCATCTTAGTCGGTGTAGACGTATATAATTCAATTTTGTTGAACTTACTAATGCTTGTATTCTTACGCCACTATGAACAATTAATGAAAACTAAACTACAGCTAAAAAAGTGTAAGAAAATCTGAAATAGACAGTCTAATTTTAACAAAATCTTGATGGCTTTGCTTTAGAGAATAGATACAGTAGAAACATAGCTAAGAGTGAAAAAAATAGAGGATAAACGAGAGTTAATAAAGATGGAGAGGAAAATAAAATTCAAATTTTAAGTATAATTTTATGAATGATTTAAGTGAAATAAGGGAGACGTTTTGGTTTAAAATAACAATCATTTTCAAATTAATCACACCTTGAAAGTGATTGACCAAAATATAATAAAATGATAATGGACCCAGCAAGTGATATGTATAAAAAATGTTTTGGTCTAAAATCAAACTTTATGTAAATCCCTGCTTAAATAATGAGCATTTTATTGTAGTGTAAGAACCAAAATCCTTGCCTCTTATAGCCATATTTGAACACAACTCTATGAAAATAGTCTTTGAAGTAATAAGAGTGTGACTAAATCATTTCAAACCCCGGAAAACTAAAATTAGAAGCATCGAAAGGAAAATTAAACAAAAGGATAATTTGCTAAGTGAATATCAACATGGATCCACAACCACACACATGTATGTATGTATATTAACATCTAGTTGATGTAGCGGCAAAGATCTGCTAGCTGCAACCATTGACAGAATGACCCTCTTGATAGAGCCTACAGCTTTGTGTTTCAAAGCGTACGTATATCCAACCAGCAACCAACCGTACTTTTGCCTCTTGGTAACGTGTGATCAGTTCCCGAGTGATAATCTGATTTGGCAAGTTAGAAGAAACTAGAAAGGAGGTGGTGGACGACCAGGTTCGTATCCGGGTGGCCATTGAAATTTTGGCCCCAAATTGATGCAGCTTCTTCTTCTCGTTTCATTTTGGTGGAGAAGAAGCTAGCCCTATACTTCTCAACTGAAGGAGGCATAATAATTGAGTTTATTTTCGCTTCTTTCAGTGCCATAAGACTTAGATAGAGAATCATTAATAGTAAAGAAGCAAACACACAAATCTTAGCCACCAATGAAGAAGACAACTTCATTATATTAGACAAAGTTTGAGATCGTGAAGATCCATCTAGCCGACTCCTCTTTTTATAATATACTCAAAACTTTGGTCAAATAGGGTTAAGAGTTTAAACTAAGAAGATGGTGACCCAAATTATATATAATAAACTGCAGAATTCTGCATAGAAATTTTACCTTAGTAATAAGTTCGTGAATGTCCCAAGAGTTATCTTTGGTAAAATACAACCCACTCCAATCAGAGATTCAAATGAAGTTAAAATATTAATTTACTCTGGTTCCATTTTATTCTTTGTACATTTAAATGTTCAATTTTAGTTTTTTAATTTCTACTTTTTGTAAATATTTAAAGGGTTAATTATGGTTAAAGACAAAGGTGGCCTGGGTATTACAAAATTGGCAGATACAAATTTCTCCAGGCTTTGGTTTATGTGCTGCGTTAAATGCCCTTTGGAAAAAGATGATTTCGGCCAAATACAACCAATCTTTTATCAGTGAAATTCGAAGTGCTGGGAAATAGAGTAGCATGAAAGTCCCTTTGGAGATCCATCATAAAGGGCCTTGATTGGTTTATTGCTCAAGACAGGTGGAAGGTTAATTACAATGGAGAACAGTTATCTTTTTGGAAGAGCAATTGGAATGAAAACACCCGCTTTCCACACATATGGCAAGAAGAATTTTTGCTTTCTCAAAAATAAAAAATGGATATATCAAAGGCACCTAGAATTACAACATTGCTGTGAACATTGCTGTAATTGGGATTTTCAGCCTAAAAAACTACTGCATGATAGAGAAATCTTGCTTTGGAATACTACGAAGCAACATCTCGCTGTCCCAAGCGAAACAGAGGGCCGGATCAACCCCTCTGGAAGCTGAAAAACGATAGAATATTCAATAAAGGCGCTCATTCACACATCAGATGATAGAGATGATCCCCTCTTTGAGCCCAAACTATATCAGAACATGCGGAAATCCAAAGTACCCAAAAAGAAGCAGATTCTTCATATGATCTCTCATTCACCGATGTATTAACACCTTAGATATACCCTTCAGAAAAAGATGTCGAAAGCTCACCTTAGCCTAAATTGGTGCTTCTTATGCAAAGAACGTAGGGAAAGTAATTGATCACTTGTTCATATATTGCCCACTACTAAGAAAATATGGGAAAAGTTGGCTTGTTAGTTAGGCTGAATGACAATCATCAAGACGTTACAACTCTGTAAAGATCTATGCTCCATCAACCAAAAAGTAATTAAAGGCACTATGATCTTCAATGCTGTTACAGCAACTCTGTGGCCCATATATATTGTTGGAGAGAAACAGCAGAATCTGAATCTTGAGAGACAAGCAAGAAACGCTTTTCAATATTATTTGGGAAGACATATGCACTCTTGCTGGATTACGGTCCAGCCGCTCAAAGCTTTTTTCTGATTACAGCCCAAGCACTACCATTGCCTTGAATTTGAATGCTTTTGTTTAATGCTTTACTGCGGAAATCTTAAATAAAATAGTTTATCCTTTTTTAAAAGAAATCTAGTTGAAATTTGTTAGTTATAACTTCTTTTATCTTTTTCTTTAACCAGAGACTTACGTAGTGTTTAAGGATAGAAGATATAAATATCTTGTATCTTTTATTGAAGAAAATAGACTGAATAACAATCTTGCGCCAAAGCATAGTGGACGTAGGTATTTTACTGAACCAGTTCAAAATCGTGTGTGTATCTTCTCTCCTTCTTCCTCTCTACATCTTCATCATCTCACCTTCAACAACAAAGAAACAAGCAAATAAAAACTCATAAAGAAACACGGAACATCAAGAAGAAATCAAAGAAGAAAAGCTTGAAGATTCGTTCTTATTTCTATGTTAACACCATTATGTGGAAAGTAAAATAAGAAGTGAAAGGTAAAGGCAAAAGGTAAAGAGAAAACTCTACTATTATATGCAAAGTACGGCTTTTTCTTAACCATACACGTGGCAGCTGCAACAAATTGGTATCAGTGCTTGCAAAGAATTAAAAAACTCAAGAAAGCTCCAAGAATCAGATTCTTGATTTCAAGAAAGCTCCAAGAATCAGATTCTTGATTTCAAGAAACTCAAGATGGCAGTAACAAGATATGATATTGAGAACTTTGATGGTAAAAGATATTTTACCTTATGGAAAGCAAAGATCAAAGCATAGTTGGTCAGCAAAAGACATTGAAAGCTCTCATAGATCTAGAAAAGCTACCTAAAATAATGACTCAAGAAGACAAAGAAACTACAGAAAATGTAGACTATGGTGCCATAGTTCTAAACCTAAGTGACAATGTTCTTAGGAAAGTCATTGGTGAAGAAACAACTTATGGAATGTGGACAAAAGTGGATGAAATCTATCCGTCCAAGATCTACCGAACTGGGCATACGTGATTAAGAGGTTCTTTACTTTCAAGATGGATGACAACAAATCACTGACAGAGAATCTTGGAGAATTCAAGAAGCTATCTTCAGATTTCAAGGAATTGGGAGACAAGATTGGTGATGAAAATGAATAATTCATTTTACTCAACTCACTTCCAGAAGCATATAAAGAAGTCAAGATGGCTCCCAAATATGGAAGGCAAAAAATCACTACAGATGATGTAATTTCAGCAATAAAAACCAAAGAATAAGAGTTAAATTAGCAAAGAAGAGATCAAACAAATAGTGAAGGATTGTTCTGAAAAGGAAAAACCAAAAGTAACTCAAAAGAATCAAGAATCAGAAGAATAAAGAAAAAATTGAATTCACATTTTGCCACAAAAAGGACACCTCAGAAAAGATTGTTTCTTTCTAAAAATAAAGCAAAATGAAAATAAACAAAAAGAAAAATAACAAGAAGAACCTAAGGCAGAAGCATCGTAGTAGATCAAGTCCGGTTTGTGTATTCAAATACCTTAACTATTTCAGAAAATTCAATTCAAACAAAGGGTAATAAAGAAACTCATGATTGAGTTCATGATTCAAGGTGCTCTTTCTATATGACACCATTAAAGAGATGGTTTACAACATACAAAGTTTAGGATGGAGGCCTAGTATACATTGAAAATGACAATGTTTGCAAGATTGTAGGCACTTGGTTTGTTACTCTTAAATTCAAAGATGGGACAACAACACACTTCTTAGGAATGTGAGGCATGTTCCATCCTTGAAAAGAAATTTAATTTCCTTTGGTATGCTAGACTCCATAGGCTGTGAATATAAAGTTTCTGCAAGAAGGTTTGAAATATTTAAAGACTCAAAGATCGTTCTTGTTGGTATAAAAATCAATGGACTCTTTCTTATCAAAGAAGTGTCCATGAACCATATTGTCTTAATTGTTTCTAATGATAAGCTAACCGAAGAGGATTTGTGGCATAAAAGACTTTCCCATGTAAGTGGAAAGGGATTGAAAATATTGTCAGAACAAGGGACTCTTCCTAAAGGAGTGGCTGAAAAGATCTCTTTCTATGAGCATTGTGTAGTTGGAAAGTTCACAAGACAAAGCTTTCATGTGGCTGATCACAACACTAAAGATATCCTATACTACATTCATTATGATCTATGGGAACCCTCACAAAACACCATCTTTAAATAATTTCAGATATTCTCTAACATTTATTGATGATTATTCTAGAAAGAATTGAGTTTATTTCATAAAATCTAAAGGCCAAACTCTAGGAAAGTTTAAAGAATGGAAAATCATGGTGGAAAACAAACTTCTAAACAAATTAAATGTCTAAGAACTGATAATGGTTTAGAAGTTGTAGTGAGGATTTTAATAATTTTTGTAAAGAACATGGAATAATAAGACATAAGTCTGTTAGATATACTCCTCAACAAAATGGTGTTGCTGAAAGATTAAATAGAACCATAATGGATACAGTTAGATGATAAATGTCTAATGGTTTAATTCCATAAAATTACTGTTTACACTCACTGTACCTAGTAATTTAAGATTCAAGTTCAAGCTAAGCGTTTAAAGGCTAAGGTTTAAGTTGAGCGTTTAAGGGCTAAGGTTTAAGCTGAGCGTTCAAGCGTGTCGCTCAGAGGCGCTAGGGTTGCTCAAGTCTCGTTCGCGTCTCACAACGTGAGGATTAGGACGCTTTGCGGGATGAGGCGTGACAATTGACGTACAGTCGAGTACTTGACCTTTTTGGAAGTGTTTAAGTATTTGATTATTTGACATTGCATATATGGCAACCAGCCCAATTTATGTAGTAGTGAGAATGATTTTAGAGAGATTTTAAAATCCATTGTGGGAAGAAGTAACTTATCATCGTTAAGAAATAAGGAGACCAAATTCAGTCCCATTTATGTTGAGGATCAAAAGCCCATGTGATTTTCTTTGTTGCTTATACATCAAGCATGATAACCAATAAGCAAGCTTGTCATTGGCTAAATTTCTCTTTAAATTGACATAATTGGTGTAAAGAATATATATATGTCGAAGCTTTTCTAATTTATTCTGTGTATTCACTAAAAATTTGCTGTCAAGTGTGGTTTTTTTGTTTTGTTTATTGTGACTATTTTCCTTTCATGGAGAGTTTTGTGATCTTTGCAACAGGAGCATTTTTTTAGAAAGAAAACGGATAGAAATCATTTCAGAGCATCGTAAACTCTTGTACTAAACTGATAGAAATCATTTCAAAGCATTGTAAACTCTTGTACTATTCTACCTGATTATCTTCTTAGTCGAACCGCATCAATGTGGGCTATTAATTTGCCATGATCTTCCTAAATAGGCAGAAGAATTAAGTTATTTTTCTATTTGTTGTTTTGGTTATTTATTGTCTTAATTATCTCCAAAGTTTTAGCAAGCACTAAGTTAGTGGGTTACTAACTTTTGCTTCCTTTTAGACTATAAATATTAGTCCATCAAATTGAATAAATGCAAGAAGTTCCATTTAATTTTTCTCTCCCTCTTGGCAATATATCTTACAAAGTATTTATCTTTGTTTTCTTCAAGAAGAGTGCGTGAGATTTTACAGATTCTTTGTTGTAAAACCAACATTTGGTATCAGAGCAGGTTGTCTTCTCATCGCATATTCCAACGAAGATGGCAAGCACCTCGCAGCAAACAAAGGAGAATGGTGGAATGTCGATTCTCTACCCGATGTTAACTCCACACAACTACACGGTGTGGACGATAAAGGCAGAAGCAATCCTCGATGCCCAACGATTTTGGGAAGCAATAGAGCCAGCGAGAGGAGCCGAAGTGGATGTGAAGAAAGACAAGAAGGCGTGTGCATACATTCTCCAATGCATCCCGGAAGATGTGCAACAAATCGCTAAGAAGAAGACCGCAAAGGAAATATGGGATAGTCTCAAGACAAGGTACTTGGGTAGTGAATGGGTTGAGATGGCGAGAGTTCAAACCTTGAAGAGTGAGTTTAATGTTATTCGGATGAAGGAAACCGAGACGATCGATGAGTTCGCAGGAAAAATCAGCGAATTAGCAAGCAAGTTTACCACCCTCGGAGTTGCACTTGAGGATTCATCATTGGTCAAGAAGCTCCTCGATTCCGTCCCCGACAAATATCTTCCCATTTGATAGAACTAAGTCATGCACAGCGGAAAAAGAATCGAATTTCTACCCTAATTGCCACAATTAACATGTAACCATAAACTAATCAAATTAGGGTTTTAAGAAATATTACCTTTGAAGCTTTCAAAAGGTTTGATATCTTCTTACAATTCTAACCGAGACCACCACTAGTACTCAACTGCTATCCTCTAGACAAAGAACAGGGTTGTGAGACCCAATTTTGGTGTAGAAAGTAATGAAGATAAAATGGGATTGGAAGGTTTCCTTTTTTTCTTTGGTTGAGATGATGAAAATGATAAAAGAGGCAAAAGTTCTTCAACATTTGAAAACACTTCTATTTATAACCTAATTATACAAAAATGCATACAATTCATTTGCAAATCTCAACACCTAATCTTCCACTAACAATTAGTGGAACTTAGTGGGCTAGGTGTCTATATCTCATATAGCCACATATCCCACTAAGAGTTAGTGGATTATCCAACAAAATGTTGGATTTTCCCACTAACTTAGTCCAAGGGTAAAATGGTCATTAGATATTTCTAGTCAAAAGTCAAACTTTGACTTTTCTTAGTCAAAAGTCAATATTTTGACTTTTTACCATTTTGTTCGTCTTGACTAATTCCAACCTCCCGAGCATGAATCCGCATTCATTTTTCCAAAATTCAAATCACATTTGAATATAAGGCCGGTCAAAGTTTGACTTTTCAAAGTCAAAAGTCAACATTTTGACTTTTTACTATTTTTGACCAATTCCATCAATTCCGAGCTTCTTAGTATGAATCCGCATTCATACTTATAGTATGTAAAACATAAAGCTCTATTTCTAATTAGAAGACCGACGACTATATCACTATATTTGTCGGTTTCCCTTTCTTCTTCCAATTCGAACAATTCGACTTATTTCATTACACTGTTATAAGTTTAATCCATATGAGCTAGCAGAGGAACCTAATGGACCTATAGATCATGGGCTCCAACGATTCAAGATTAAGTAGCTAAACTCTTTTAAACTGAGTTAATCAACATTCGTTAACTAACGGGTCATTCCACTAAAGTCCCGTAGTTGCACTCCCCTCACTATAGATATATTTGTGTCCATTTCATAAAACCATAATCAGTAAGTCAGTCCTTCACAGGTTGCTCGTAACCTTGGCTGGGTCAAAATACCGTTTTACCCCCAAGATTACATCTTGCTCCTTAAGTCCCACTAATCCACTATTGAACAATTGGTTTAAGGTTCAACCTATAAACTTAATCCCTCTCGGGCCAATGAGAGGGTGGGGCCCCTTGTTCAAGACTTGGATTCAGTGCTTAAGAGAACAACCTATCTACTAACCCTAAAGCGGGTAGGAGTGAATTTCATCTTGTACCCTATGTTCCCAGCTATCCACCCGATCTTACCCCTGAAATGGGAGGCTTATTGGGCCAACGCTGATGAGCTGCCCTCACCTATGCAGATCTAAGGATAATCTCGTGTGAACAGGAGTTCATAGTTAACTCAGGATTAAGACTAAGTTACCTAGGTCATCAATAATTGAGATAGTCAGTTTTAAACAGTAAACGATGTTATAACGTAAAAAAGACTAATTCATGGTTCAGTCTTATGTAAACATTTTACATAGGATGCCCCCACTTTCATGTCTCTACATGAACGATTAGGATCACTCATTTGTACTACAAAGTGGGCCGCATCCATAGTTTCTCTAAATAAGGCGCTCAACCTTTATTTCATATACTATAGACTATTTAGGCTATATACTCGAACTTGATCCACGTTTATGTTTACACATAAAGTTCAAGTTTATTCAAAAATAACCTTGGAACTTGATTTATTGGATTAAGATTATAATATTTAATTTCTCAACAATAACTTTATTGAACAGAATATGATTTACAAACTACGAGTTTTAGGACAAAAAATTCCAACACCATTGTCGCCGAAATTGAGCAATTTCAAGATCTCGAAACCATGCCGTTTGAAGAAGCAATTGGACGGATGAAGGCGTACGAGGAACGAATAACACGACTTCGAGAAAACAATAACAACACCGATGGACAACTAACCGAGACAACTCCTACTTACCATGTTGAATGAAAAGCTAGACAAAAAGGACATAGTGGTGACAACTCTCGATGAACAAAGGGTGCGGATTTGGTGGTACCGATCGAGGACGTGGTCGTGGTACTGAGAGTCAAAATGGTGAGGGAGGCACTAGCAACACTGGAAATGGCACTCGTGATAAAAGTCACATTAAGTGTTTCACTTACAACAAGATGGGACATTACGCGTCGGAATGTCGTGGAAAAGGTCGTGACGAGGAAGCTCATCTAACTTGTGCCGTCGAAGAAGAACCGGCTTTTGATGATGACCATGTCCCAGGAGGGGACACACACTAGATGTGATCAGGAGGATGCCATACTACTCAGCAAAGAGCGGTTGTTGCCAGAGATGTATTGCAACGACAAGAATGGAGAAAATAATGATGTTTGGTATCTTGACAACGGTGCTAGTAACCACATGACTGGCCATCGTGAGAAGTTTCAAGAATTAGATGAAAGCTTCACTGGAGGTGAAGTTTGGCGATGGATCAACCATTCAGATCATGGGAAAAGGAACAGTCATGTTCGAGTGCAAGAACGGTGATCAGAAGGCTCTCCAAGAGGTGTATTACATTCCAAAATTATGTAGTAACATCATAAGCCTCGGACAAATGACAGAAAACGAAAACAACGTGCAAATGATAGAAGATATCATGAAAGTGTCTGATAGGAGTGGGAAGCTTTTGATGTCGATGAAGCGAACTCAAAATCGTTTGTACAGATAACTTTGAAGACAGTCAAGCAAGTCTGCCTTCTGAGAAGCCTAGAAGATCCAACATGGTTATGGCACGTGAGACTTGCCCATGTAAATTTTCATGACTTGAAGCTCATGGGGGAGAAGAAATTGGTAGTTGGAGTACCACTAGTGACTCAACCGAACAAGTTATGTGAAGCGTGCGTGATTACCAAACAAGCTAGATTGCCCTTCCCCCATCAATCAACATATAGAGCAGAGAAGCCGTTAGAACTCCTCCATGCTGATATATGCGGACCGATTTTACCACGTACTCTTGCTGGAAACAAGTATTTTCTATTGATCGTTGACGATTCCACGAGATGGATGTGGCTGTATATAGTGGACGCAAAAAGTGACGCATTTGAAGCATTCAAGAAATTCAAACTCTTAATGGAGAACAAGACGGAGTACAAGATCAGAACACTTCGGACGGATCGAGGTGGTGAGTTCTTATCTGCAGAGTTCACTCAATTTTGCAAAAAAGAAGGAATCGAACGACACCTCACCGCTCCATATTCACCACAACAAAATGGCATTGTAGAGCATCGTAACTGCACCGTAATGGCGATGACGAGATCACTCATCAAAGCATGCATGTGCCTGCAAAATTTTGGGGAGAGGCAGTGAGACACGCGGTTTATTTGTTAAACCGTCTTCCAACGAAGGCCCTTGGAGAACGCACACCATTTGAAACTTGGATGGGAGAAAGCCACATCTTGCACACTTGAGAGTCTTTGGTTGTGTGGCATATGTAAAGAACGCAACCCCTCACCTCAAGAAACTCGACGATCGAAGCTCACCAATGGTATATTTTGGTGTCGAAGAAGGATGCAAATCCCATCGCTTATATGACCCAGGCCGTGGAAAACTACAAATTAGTAGAGATGTTTTTTTCAAGAGAATCTTGAATGGGCTTGGAACGAAGTTGTTAGTGACGGTAAGGAGATTACAGAGTTTCAGGTGATGGACCAATTTTATTCTGACGAGTTCGAAAACTTGGAGGATGCAGAAACTTGGGTTGAAAATGCCTTACCACATGCAACTAAGATACTTGCTATTGGAGAGACCAGTCCATCTCCTCCATCGATGAACACACCGGTCCGTCTAAGATCTCTCAGTGACATCTACGCCAACACAGAGGAAGTTGTAGGTGGTGATGAACAAGAGAATGAGGTGATGATGGTAGTGTCCGAAGAACCGACTTGTTACCAAGAAGCTGTTACAGAGGGCGCTGGTACGAAGCAATGGAGAACGAATTAAAATCCATTGAGAAAAACAACATATGGAGTCTGACCGAGCTTCCACTAGGACAAAACCCATTGGTCTAAAATGGGTGTTCAAATTGAAGAAAGACCCTAATGGAGAAGTTGTCAAGCACAAAGCAAGATTGGTTGCTAAAGGCTATGTACAAAGACAAGGCATTGACTTTGAAGAAGTTTTTGCACCGGTTGCAAGACTTGACACCATTCGAGTCATTCTTGCACTCGCTGCAAACCAAAGTTGGGAGGTACACCATCTAGATGTGAAGTCGGCATTTCTCAATGGAGAATTGGAAGAGGAAGTATATGTTACTCAACCGGAGGGTTTTGAGGTTCCAAATGAAAAACACAAGGTGTATAGATTGTCAAAGGCTCTCTACGGATTGAGGCAAGCTCCACGAGCTTGGAACATTCGACTTGATAGGAGTCTCAAAGATCTTGGTTTTAGAAAATGCACTCAAGAGCAAGCAGTCTACACAAGAAGAGAAGAAGAGGAATGTGTTCTTGTTGGAGTGTATGTTGACGATCTCATTGTAACAGGAAGTAGCACTGAAAAGGTCAATAAGTTCAAGCAACAAATGATGGCAAAATTTGAAATGAGCGACTTAGGCCTTCTCTCTTACTACTTAGGAATTGAAGTTGAACAACAGAAGGGTCGAATCCTGCTCAAACAACCAACTTATGCCAAAAGAATTTTGTCCCAGTTTGGAATGGCTGATTGCAATGCCACAAAGTACCCGATGGAACCCAAGGCACAACTTCACAAAGACACGGAAGGAGCACCAATTGATGCTACGGAGTACAGAAGCATCGTTGGTTGTCTTAGATACTTACTGAACACAAGGCCAGATCTTTCATATGCTGTTGGGATGGCGAGTAGGTATATGGAAAGGCCTACAACCATGCATTACAAGGTGGTCAAGCAAATACTTAGGTATTTGAGAGGGACGATTCATTTTGGGCTCACTTATACGAAAGGTCCCAGAGAATTCAATATATTCGGTTACTCTGACAGTGATTTAGCCGGTGATCTCGACGGGAGGAAAAGCACAAGTGGAATGACATTCTACTTAAACGAAAGCTTGGTTTCATGGAATTCGCAAAAGCAAAAGACGGTGGCACTCTCATCTTGCGAAGCCGAGTTCATTGCAGCCACTACCGCAGCTTGCCAAGCATTGTGGTTAAGATGCCTTGTTAGCGAGATAGTCGGAATGGAGCCAAGGCCGTAACATTATTTGTGGACAACAAATCCGCGATAGCTCTCATGAAGAATCCCGTATTTCATGGTCGCAGCAAGCACATAGATACACGTTTTCATTTCATTCGAGAGTGTGTCAAGAATGGACAAATTATCGTTGAATTTGTCAACACTGGAGAACAACGAGCCGATGTTCTGACAAAGCATTGACGGGAGTAAAGTTAGCTGTTATGCGTCAACTACTTGGTGTTCATAACTTAGAATCATGTCAGAATTAGGGGTAATTATTGGCCATGTGCCCTAGTTTTATATTCTCTCACACCACATCTCTTATACCACTAGGAATTTTAGTCCAAGTGGGAGTTTGTTGGAATTTTGTCCTAAAACTCGTAGTTTGTAAATCATATTCTGTTCAATAAAGTTGTTATTGAGAAATTAAATATTATAATCTTAAATCCAATAAATCAAGTTCCAAGGCTATTTTTTGAATAAACTTGAACTTTATGTGTAAACATAAACGTGGATCAAGTTCGAGTATATAGCCTAAATAGTCTATAGTATATGAAATAAAGGTTGGGCGCCTTATTTAGAGAAACTATGGATGCGGCCCACTTTGTAGTACAAACGATGTGATCCTAATCGTTCATGTAGAGACATGAAAGTGGGGGCATCCTATGTAAAATGTTTACATAAGACTGAACCATGAATTAGTCATTTTTACGTTATAACACCGTTTACTGTTTAAAACTGACTATCTCAATTATTGATGACCTAGGTAACTTAGTCTTAATCCTGAGTTAACTATGAACTCCTGTTCATACGAGATTATCCTTAGATCTGCATAGGTGAGGGCAGCTCATCAGCGTTGGCCCAATAAGCCTCCCATTTCAGGGTAAGATCGGGTGGATAGCTGGGAACATAGGGTACAAGATGGAATTCACTCCTACCCGCTTTAGGGTTAAGTAGATAGGTTGCTCTCTTAAGCACTGAATCCAAGTCTTGAACAAGGGGCCCCACCCTCTCATTGGCCCGAGAGGGATTAAGTTTATAGGTTGAACCTTAAACCAATTGTTCAATAGTGGATTAGTGGGACTTAAGGAGCAAGATGTAATCTTGGGGGTAAAACGGTATTTTGACCCAGCCAAGGTTACGAGCAACCTGTGAAGGATTAACTTACTGATTATGGTTTTATCAAATGGACACAAATATATCTATAGTGAGGGGAGTGCAACTACGGGACTTTAGTGGAATGACCCGTTAGTTAACGAATGTTGATTAACTCGGTTTAAAAGAGTTTAGCTAGTTAATCTTGAATCGTTGGAGCCCATGATCTATAGGTCCATTAGGTTCCTCTGCTAGCTCATATGGATTAAACTTAGAACAGTGTGATGAAATAAGTCGAATTGTTCGAATTGGGAGAAGAAAGGAAACCGACATATACAGTGATATAGTCGTCGGTCTTCTAATTAGAAATAGAGCTTTATGTTTTACATACTATAAGTATGAATGCGGATTCATACTAAGAAGCTCGGAATTGGTCAAAAATAGTAAAAAGTCAAAATGTTGACTTTTGACTTTGAAAAGTCAAACTTTGACGACGGCCTTATATTCAAATGTGATTTGAATTTTGGAAAAATGAATGCGGATTCATGCTCGGGAGGTTGGAATTAGTCAAGACGGACAAAATGGTAAAAAGTCAAAATATTGACTTTTGACTTAGAAAAGTCAAAGTTTGACTTTTGACTAGAAAAATCTAATGACCATTTTACCCTTGGACTAAGTTAGTGGGAAAATCCAACATTTTGTTGGATAATCCCACTAACTCTTAGTGGGATATGTGGCTATATGAGATATAGACACCTAGCCCACTAAGTTCCACTAATTGTTAGTGGAATATTAGGTGTTGAGATTTGGCAATTGAATTGCATGCATTTTTGCATGTAATTAGGCTATAAATAGAGATGTTTTCAAATGTTGAAGGACTTTTGCCTCTTTTATCATTTTCATAATCTCAACAAAAGAAAAAAGAAAGCTTCCAATCTCATTTTATCTCCATTACTTTCTACAAAAATTGGGTCCCACAACCCGGTTCTTTGTCTAGAGGATAGCAGTTGAGTACTAGTGGTGGTCTCGGGTAGAATTGGTAAGAAGACATCAAACCTTTTGAAAGCTTCAAAGGTAATACTTCTTAAAACCCTAATTTGATTAGTTTATGGTTAGATGTTAATTGTGGCAATTAGGGTAGAAATTCGATTCTTTTTCCGCTGTGCATGACTTAGTTCTATCATGTGGTATCAGAGCATGCTTCATTTTTACCCAATTGCATGTGGTGGGTTCATATTTATTAGATAAATTTTGGTTTGAACTAAAATGGATATATTATGATTTTGGCTCTAGATTAAGTGTTTTTGTTCTAATTATTGTAATTAGCCTTGTTAATGGCTTATTTTTATTGTTGCAAAGTGTTTGTAATTTTTTAAAAAAATAAAAAAAGTCATTAGAGTTGAAGCTAGGCTGTAATTGGTTCAACCGGGTGAGAGAATTGAAAAAAATGAAGAAAAGAAGGTCACAGACCCGAAAACCCGGTTTTGACCCGCTTCGCGACCCGCACGCGCCGCATGCCCGCGCGCCCTCCTGCGCCGCGCGCCCTCCTGCGCCCGCGCCCTCCTGCGCCGCGCGCCTGCATGCGCCCGCGCCTGTGCCGCGCCTGTGCGCCTGCGCATGCGCGCGCGCCTTCGCCGCGCGCGCCTGCCTTCGCACGACCCGTGTGCGCCTGGGCCGGTTCAAGCCAATAAATTTGGTTTTTGGGCCGGTTCAAGCGGTTTCGGTTGGTTTTTTAGCCGGTTCGAAGTTTTTGGGAGTGGTTCTGTACTACAAAATTAATTAAATTAATTTAGCACTTAGCTTAATTTAGGAGCCAAAAATCAGTCCATTTTAGGGTGTTTTTTTTATTTATGCATGTGATGTATGATTAAATTACTTTAAATTTGTATGTGCATTTTGAATGTCATATAGATTTAAAATCCCACCATAGGTTAACATGTTCATGCATTAAAATGTATGATATAAAGGTTATATTGTATTGTATGCATGTTAATTGATTAATATGGAAATTAATTAATATGATTAATTAATTATTTAATTAATTAAGTTATTCTTGATTAAATATGATTTAATCAAATTAATTAATTATTGTTTGATTTAATTTAATTAAATATGATTTAATTAAAGTTAAATAAATTAAAATCCATATTAATTGATTGTTTTTATAATTATATATTGATAAAATGATTGATTAAGTTAAAGTTTTTTAAGTGTTATAAAATAAATTAGACTTTTAAAATCAATAACAAAGATTAAATGCATGCTCACTTAGGTTAAACATATCTTCCATTTTTCATAGAAATAGGTCGATATCTTGTAAAACTGGTTACAAAAGGCTCACCTGGTTCAATCTTGTCAACAAGTCAGATAAGATGACTAAGGTTGGAGGTTCTTAAGTTGACGGTTTACGGAACACCTCCTACCTGGAGATCGTAATCAGTTCTTGAGCCTAGTTAACCTAGTTTTATGAGCATTCGTGAGAGGTGTGAGGTAATAAAAATGGTTTTTCACCTAGACATCATAGGTTAAAATCCTGTATAATGGTTATACTTGGATGTTTTATCTAGACTTAAGATTTGTTTAAGTTAGCCTAAATATAAATCTTGAAGTTTGGATTACCCTATTTTTTTCTTTTAGAACACTTCAACTAGAGAAAAATAATGTATTTTAGCTCTAGTGTCCCTAAGAGTTCACACCGTGAGGTCCATGCAGGGCTTTGTGCCGTGCATAGGAGCGGCCTCCCTTCGGAGAGTGTTTGCATGGATCAAAATCAAGGTGAATAGGGGAAGTAGTTCATAGTAAGTGGGTGAGGGATTTGTGGCAGCACATCCCACGGTCTCTTCCATTAGGTCGCACCGTGAGATTTCTATAATATGCCTGCTTGTCTGCCCTGGAGCGACGTTCCCTTCGGAGGGTTGTATTATAGGATTCGGAACACCGCGAACTCCAAAACTGGATAGGATTTCTTAGATTAGTTTTCATAAATGATTCTAATCTATAAAATCTGAAAATGGTGGGTAACACTTACAAGAATTACTAAGTTGTTAGTATATTCTTGACTAAAGTAGCGATAACTAAGTGCTATAAAGAATAAAGAGTTATTCTTGAGATAGCATCTAGTCAAGATTGTCTTGGTTCAAAGGAGGAATAATCAACTACCCTTCGGAGAAGGTTGTTCTAAACCTTTGAAATATTGTTGCAAAATACAAATAATGAAAGGGTACATTATTAGTAATTGCTAAATTAGATTGGATATTTTTTATGATTATAGTTTTTTCCTAAAAAGAATATGTTTGTTTTTCAGCATGAATAGCTCAATAGTTCAACTTTTAGCTTCCGAAAAACTTAATGGCGATAATTATGCGGCTTGGAAATCAAATCTTAACACAATACTAGTGGTGTGACGATTTAAGATTTGTCTTAACTGAGGAATGTCCTCAAAACCCTGCCTCTAATGCTAACCGAACTAGTCGGGATGCATATGATCGATGGATAAAAGCTAATGAAAAAGCCCGTGTTACATTCTTGCCAGCATGTCTGATGTATTGGCAAAGAAACATGAATCCTTAGCCACGGCTAAAGAGATTATGATTCATTAAGGGGAATGTTTGGGCAACCAGAATGTCCTTAAGACACGAGGCAGTCAAATACATTTACACTAAGCGTATGAAGGAAGGGACCTCTGTTAGAGAACATGTTCTGGACATGATGATGCACTTCAACATCGCTGAAGTGAATGGTGGTCCCATCGAAGAGGTTAATCAAGTTAGTTTTATCTTAGAGTCTCTTCCGAAGAGCTTCATTCCATTCCAAACGAATGCGTCTTTGAACAAGATAGAATTTAACTTGACAACCCTTCTGAATGAACTCCAGCGATTCCAAAACCTACTATGGGTAAAGGAAAACAAGTGGAAGCAAATGTTGCTACCACAAAAAGAAAATTTATAAGAGGATCGTCCTCTAAAACCAAAGCTGGACCCTCAAAACCTAATGCTCAAATAAAAAAGAAGGGAAAGGGAAAGACTCCCAAACAGAACAAGGGTAAGAAAGTGCAGAAAAGGTAAGTGTTACCATTGTGGCCAAAACGGGCACTGGTTAAGAAACTGCCCAAAATACCTTGCAGAAAAAAAGGCAGAGAAGGAAACACAAGGTAAATATGATTTACTAGTTGTAGAAACATGTTTAGTGGAATATGAAAATTCTACCTGATACTAGATTCAGGAGCCACTAACCATATTTGCTTCTCATTTCAGGAAAATAGTTCTTGAAAAAGCTTTCAGAAGGCGAGATCACTCTCAAGGTTGGAACAGGAGAGATGGTCTCAGCTTCAGCAGTGGGAGATTTAAAGTTGTTTTTTAGAGATAGATATGTCATACTTAAGAATGTCTTATATGTACCTCAAATGAAAAGAAATTTAATATCTATCTCTTGTATTTTGGAACAAATGTATAGAATATCTTTTGAAATTAATGAAGCGTTCGTTTTCTATAAAGGTATTCTAGTTTGTTCTGCTATACTTGAAGACAACTTATATAAGTTAAGACCAACTAGAGCAAATTTTGTCTTAAATACTGAAATATTCAGAACAGCTGAAACTCAGAATAAAAGACAAAAAGTTTCTTCTAATGCCTATTTATGGCACTTAAGACTTGGTCACATAAATCTCATAGGATTGGGAGATTAGGTTAAAAAGTGGGCTTCTAAGTCCGTTAGAAGATAACTCTTTACCTCCTTGTGAATCTTGTCTTGAAGGAAAAATGACCAAGAGATCTTTTACTGGAAAAGGTCTAAGAGCCAAAGGACCCTTAGAGCTCGTACATTCGGACCTTTGTGGACCAATGAATGTCAAAGCTCGAGGTGGATATGAATATTTCATTAGCTTCATTGATGATTATTCAAGGTATGGTCATATTTACCTAATACATCATAAGTCTAATAGTCTTGAAAAGTTCAAAGAATATAAGGCTGAAGTAGAAAACGAATTAGGTAAAACAATAAAAATACTTCGATCAGATCGAGGTGGAGAGTATATGGACTTACGATTCCGAGACTATTTAATAGAAAATGGAATCCAGTCACAACTCTCTGCACCTAGTACACCTCAACAGAACGGTGTATCAGAAAGAAGAAACCGGACCTTGTTAGACATGGTTCGCTCTATGATAAGTTTTTCTCAGATGTCAGATTCTTTTTGGGGATATGCTTTAGAAACAGCTGCTTATATTTTGAATAATGTTCCCTCTAAAAGTGTTTCAGAAACACCTTATGAGCTATGGAAAGGGCGTAAAGGCAGTTTACGTCATTTTAGAATTTGGGGTTGTCCAGCACACGTGTTGGTACAAAATCCAAAGAAATTGGAACATCGTTCAAAATTATGCTTTTTTATAGGTTATCCAAAAGAATCAAGAGGTGGTTTGTTTTATGATCCTCAAGAAAATAAAATATTTGTGTCAACAAATGCCACATTCTTAGAGGAAGACCACATCAGGGATCATCAACCTCGTAGTAAACTAGTATTAAAAGAAATTTCCAAAAGTGCTATAGATAAACCTAGTTCATCCACTAAGGTAGTTGATAAGACTAGGAAATCTGGACAATCACATCCTTCTCAACAGTTGAGAGAGCCTCGACGTAGTGGGAGGGTTGTTCATCAGCCTGATCGCTATTTGGGTTTAATTGAAACTCAAGTCGTCATACCTGACGATGGCATAGAGGATCCATTAACCTATAAACAGGCAATGAAAGATGTAGATCGTGACCAATGGATCAAAGCCATGGACCTCGAAATGGAGTCTATGTACTTTAATTCTGTCTGGACTCTAGTAGATCAACCAAATGACGTAAAACCTATTGGTTGTAAATGGATCTACAAGAGAAAACGAGACCATGCCGGTAAAGTACAGACTTTCAAGGCTCGACTTGTGGCAAAGGGTTATACCCAGAGAGAGGGAGTAGACTATGAGGAAACTTTCTCTCCTGTTGCCATGTTAAAGTCAATTAGAATACTCTTATCCATCGCCACTTTTTATGATTATGAAATTTGGCAGATGGATGTCAAGACAGCTTTTTTGAATGGTAATCTTGAAGAGAGTATCTATATGTCTCAACCAGAGGGGTTTATAGAACAAGATCAAGAACAAAAGGTTTGTAAGCTTAAAAAATCCATTTATGGATTAAAACAAGCTTCTAGATCCTGGAATATAAGATTTGATACTGCGATCAAATCTTATGGCTTTGAACAAAATGTTGACGAGCCTTGTGTTTACAAAAAGGTCGTCAATTCCATTATAGCATTTTTAGTCTTATATGTAGATGATATTCTACTTATTGGAAATGACGTAGGATATCTTACTGATATCAAGAAATGGCTAGCTATGCAATTTCAAATGAAAGATCTGGGAGATGCACAATACGTTCTCGGAATCCAAATTGTTCGAAACCGTAAGAACAAAACACTAGCCATGTCTCAAGCATCTTACATAGACAAAATGTTGTCTAGATATAAAATGCAGAATTCCAAAAAGGGTCTGCTGCCGTACAGATATGGAATTCATTTGTCAAAGGAACAATGTCCTAAGACACCTCAAGAAGTTGAGGATATGAGAAATATTCCCTATGCTTCCGCTGTTGGAAGTTTAATGTATGCAATGTTATGTACTAGACCTGACATTTGCTACTCAGTAGGGATGGTCAGTAGGTATCAATCCAATCCTGGACGTGATCACTGGACAGCCGTTAAAAACATTCTAAAATATCTTCGAAGAACAAAAGACTACATGCTCATGTATGGTACAAAGGATCTGATCCTTACTGGATACACTGATTCAGATTTCCAAACTGATAAAGATGCTAGAAAGTCTACATCAGGATCAGTATTTACTCTAAATGGAGGAGCAGTAGTTTGGAGAAGCATAAAGCAAACTTGTATAGCTGATTCCACAATGGAAGCTGAATACGTAGCGGCTTGTGAAGCAGCAAAAGAAGCAGTATGGCTAAGAAAATTCTTGACAGATTTGGAAGTCGTTCCAAATATGCATCTACCAATCACTTTATACTGTGACAACAGTGGTGCAGTTGCAAATTCAAGAGAACCTAGAAGCCATAAAAGAGGAAAGCATATTGAACGCAAGTACCATCTTATCAGGGAAATTGTACATCGTGGTGACGTTGTAGTAACCCAGATTTCTTCTCAGCAAAACATTGCTGATCCTTTTACAAAAGCTCTCACGGCTAAAGTGTTTGAGGGTCACCTACACAGTTTAGGTCTACGATGTTTGTAAACTAGGACAAGTGGGAGACTTATTGGCCATGTGCCCTAGTTTTATATTCTCTCACACCACATCTCTCATACCACTAGGAATTTTAGTCCAAGTGGGAGTTTGTTGGAATTTTTGTCCTAAAACTCGTAGTTTGTAAATCATATTCTGTTCAATAAAGTTGTTATTGAGAAATTAAATATTATAATCTTAAATCCAATAAATCAAGTTCCAAGGCTATTTTTTAATAAACTTGAACTTTATGTGTAAACATAAACGTGGATCAAGTTCGAGTATATAGCCTAAATAGTCTATAGTATATGAAATAAAGGTTGGGCGCCTTATTTAGAGAAACTATGGATGCGGCCCACTTTGTAGTACAAACGAGGTGATCCTAATCGTTCATGTAGAGACATGAAAGTGGGGGCATCCTATGTAAAATGTTTACATAAGACTGAACCATGAAATAGTCATTTTTACGTTATAACACCGTTTACTGTTTAAAACTGACTATCTCAATTATTGATGACCTAGGTAACTTAGTCTTAATCCTGAGTTAACTATGAACTCCTGTTCATACGAGATTATCCTTAGATCTGCATAGGTGAGGGCAGCTCATCAGCGTTGGCCCAATAAGCCTCCCATTTCAGGGGTAAGATCGGGTGGATAGCTGGGAACATAGGGTACAAGATGGAATTCACTCCTACCCGCTTTAGGGTTAGTAGATAGGTTGCTCTCTTAAGCACTGAATCCAAGTCTTGAACAAGGGGCCCCACCCTCTCATTGGCCCGAGAGGGATTAAGTTTATAGGTTGAACCTTAAACCAATTGTTCAATAGTGGATTAGTGGGACTTAAGGAGCAAGATGTAATCTTGGGGGTAAAACGGTATTTTGACCCAGCCAAGGTTACGAGCAACCTGTGAAGGATTAACTTACTGATTATGGTTTTATCAAATGGACACAAATATATCTATAGTGAGGGGAGTGCAACTACGGGACTTTAGTGGAATGACCCGTTAGTTAACGAATGTTGATTAACTCGGTTTAAAAGAGTTTAGCTAGTTAATCTTGAATCGTTGGAGCCCATGATCTATAGGTCCATTAGGTTCCTCTGCTAGCTCATATGGATTAAACTTAGAACAGTGTGATGAAATAAGTCGAATTGTTCGAATAGGGAGAAGAAAGGAAACCGACATATAGTGATATAGTCGTCGGTCTTCTAATTAGAAATAGAGCTTTATGTTTTACATACTATAAGTATGAATGCGGATTCATACTAAGAAGCTCGGAATTGGTCAAAAATAGTAAAAAGTCAAAATGTTGACTTTTGACTTTGAAAAGTCAAACTTTGACCGGCCTTATATTCAAATGTGATTTGAATTTTGGAAAAATGAATGCGGATTCATGCTCGGGAGGTTGGAATTAGTCAAGACGGACAAAATGGTAAAAAGTCAAAATATTGACTTTTGACTTAGAAAAGTCAAAGTTTGACTTTTGACTAGAAAAATCTAATGACCATTTTACCCTTGGACTAAGTTAGTGGGAAAATCCAACATTTTGTTGGATAATCCCACTAACTCTTAGTGGGATATGTGGCTATATGAGATATAGACACCTAGCCCACTAAGTTCCACTAATTGTTAGTGGAATATTAGGTGTTGAGATTTGGCAATTGAATTGCATGCATTTTTGCATGTAATTAGGCTATAAATAGAGATGTTTTCAAATGTTGAAGGACTTTTGCCTCTTTTATCATTTTCATAATCTCAACAAAAGAAAAAAGAAAGCTTCCAATCTCATTTTATCTCCATTACTTTCTACACCAAAATTGGGTCCCACAACCCGGTTCTTTGTCTAGAGGATAGCAGTTGAGTACTAGTGGTGGTCTCGGGTAGAATTGGTAAGAAGACATCAAACCTTTTGAAAGCTTCAAAGGTAATACTTCTTAAAACCCTAATTTGATTAGTTTATGGTTAGATGTTAATTGTGGCAATTAGGGTAGAAATTCGATTCTTTTTCCGCTGTGCATGAATTAGTTCTATCAGTAATGTGGGCTATTAATTTGTCATGATCTTCCTAAATAGGCGGAAGAATTAAGTTATTTTTCTATTTATTGTTTTGGTTATTTATTGTCTTAATTATCTCCAAAGTTTTAGCAAGCACTAAGTTAGTGAGTTACTAATTTTTGCTTCATTTTAGACTATAAATACTAGCCCATCAAATTGAATAAATGCAAGAAATTCCATTTAATTTTTCTCTCCCTCTTGGCAATATATCTTACAAAGTATTTATCTTTGTTTTCTTCAAGAAGAGTGCGTGAGATTTTACATATCCTTTGTTGTAAAACTAACAATCAATAGCAGACAACTGGATGTAGCCTACATTGGGTGAACCAATATAAACCGAGTTTCAACTCTCGCTTCAACCTGTTTTAGTATCGTTCTTGTTTGATTGAAACTTGATTAATTAAGTTAGATTATGGTCTGAATTTGGTTGATTAAGTTAGATTAGTATACTATTATCCCCACAATCATCTGGCATGGACAGCGTTCCAAAATTCAACCATTGGGACGAAATATAATTTTTAGTTTTTGAATCCAATTATATCTCCTGATCTTTATATCATATTAAATAAAACAATGACGTATGTCAAGGTAAACATAAGTTTTTAAAGCGATGAAAAGATAATAAAATTAAAAAAAGAAAAAAAGAAAAAGAAACGGACGCTCTTAATTGATTAAAGTTTTGCTTAACTTTACAATAACGTTGAAAAAGATCCTATAAACACACTACAAAACTTAAGAGCTTATTGAGCTTTTACATAATACAGATATACATAAAATATTCTATCAAATTTCAATACATAATTATCCAACATATTTTACTAAAAAATAAACTTAAAGGTGATAAACTAATTAAATGAAATGTAGTATAATTGGTTATGAGCAGCCATTTTATTCCAATCCCCAACTAATTGTTACAAAAGATAACAAAGCCAACGAGTTTTATCACAACGAGTTTTACCTTTCTGATATATATGCTTGCAAACAGTGTCGTACGTAGTGTGTGTTAGAAAGGAGGTGGAGGTGATCTACGGGTTTGCCTTCTTGGCCACTGGAACCTGGGCGGCGGTGGTGGTGGCGGCGGAGACGTACCCGCCTTCTCCTTCTCCTTACTTGCAGTTCAAATTCATACGATGGCAAAAGTGACGACGGTGATGGTTGCGGAAGAGGGACAATTCTTGTGTGATAAAGAGAAGGCAATGGGTGAAGCTGGGCAGCAGATGTAGAGAGAATTGGGAAGCTAAGAAAAAAGAAGGTTAATGAGACTAAAACAAAGGCCATCACTGGAGATTCATTTTTCACTTTTTCTTTTTCTTTGGTTTGTTGTTCACTTCATTGATGTGTTATGCTTTTATAATGCCCATGCACCAAACACTATTCTGGCTGCTTAATTTTGACCCTTCTGTCATGCCCATTATGGGGATTAATATTATATACTTCCAAATTTGTACGAAACCTTTAACTTTTTTTCTCTCTCATTAGAATTATTTGAGGGCACTACCAAACAAAACTTTTCAACTTGGTTATACCAACTTGGATTCCACTTTATAATTTAGAGTTATTCTAGAAACTTACAAAAATGATAATTTAAATGAATATAACGATTTACAGAGGGTTTATGTAAGTAATCACTCTATCAACCTATCAATAAATTATAGTGTCTGATTAGCGGGTTTCCTAAAAGTTTTGCCAGACACTTCATCTCTTTCTCGGAAACTTTCCCTCTTTTTTGAAAATAGAAACACTTTTAAAATTGCACCTCAAACTTGCAATAATTGAACTGACAAATGAAAAAAGTATTGAATCGTGATCTTATATAATTAATAAATTTTTTACATTTTTAAATTTCAAAATCCAATTTTAAAATTAGAAGAAATTTGACAACTAATTTTTAATTTTAAAAGTTCAAGGGTATTTTAAAGTGAAGGTAACTCACAGATGGAAAAAAAACAAAACCTATTAATTAAACTGGCGAACAATTAGCAAGAAGCTCTACTGTGACAACAAAAGCACCATTCATCTGTCCAAGAACCAACAGTATCACAGTGGAACAAAGCACATAGATATTAAATTCCACTTCATCAGAGAACAATCGAAAAACAGGTAGTGGAAGTGCTCAAAGTTCATACCAATGAAAATGCAGCTGATATGTTGACGAAGGTAGTCACTCGAACAAAGTTCCTCAAGTGTCTTCAAACAATCGGGTTCCTGAAACTCGAGAAGGACTGACTGCATCAAATGCTTTGGAAGTCAAGACATGCACAAAATTTTCACACTATATCTTTTAAGGTGAAGATTTGTGGAAAACTCTTACTAAAATAGTTATCTCTTATTGTAAAAGACATATAGCTAAAATTTGTTAGTTTTTAACTTCTGATCTAACTAGAGTTTTAACTAAGAAACTAGGGAAGTCTATAAATACCTTGTATCACTTTGATATTTCATACACAACGAAACTGAACAGAAATAAAACATTGCTCCAAAGCACAATGGATGTAGGTATTTGCCGAACCATTTTAAAACGATGTGTGTCTATCTTCTCTTCCTTCCTCTCTTCATCTTCTCTTCATCTCACCATCATCTAAAGGAAAACAAAAAGAAGAAACCTAGAAAAATAGAGGAAAGAAAGAAAGAAGAATGAAGTTGGAGAGAACTTTTCTTTAATTATCTGTAATTAGATCTACATGCAAGTGAAAGAAAAGGGAAAGTAAAATACAAGGATAGGGAGAAACTACTATTACAGGCAAATAAGTGGTCTCTTTGTGTCTATACACGTGACAACCTCTTTAGCATTATATTATAAAGAATCTAGTTTTTCGCGAAAAAAGCAAGCATGTTAACATCAAGTATCATTCTATCATAGATTTGGTTAAAGGAGATGTAATATATAGTAAAATAATGTAAGACTCTAGATTAAGTCGTAGATATTATTACAAAGGTATTGATGTTTTTGACTTATATATTTTTGAAATTTACAGAGTAAAGAGTCAGTACAACTTATATATTCTTAAAATTCATAGAGCGAAGAGTCAGTACAACTTATATATTCTTAAAATTTATAGAGCGAACAGTCAGGACAACTTATATATTGTTAAAGAGTGAAGAGTAAGTACAACTTATATATCTTTTAAAGTGATAGACTGAAGAGTCGGTGATATTTAATATTATTGATGTTATTGAGTAAGTCAATATATCTTTTTAAAATATGTGTAAGATTTCTCATTTGAATGGAAGAAAACAAAAGAAAGAAAAGCAAAATTATAGAAATATTAATATTTAAGTTCTTATTTCTTTTAACGTGTATGAATAAGAGAATAATATTCTTCCCTTGTCATTTGTATTATGACGACTTATTAAGTTTTCAACAGATGCTTCGTGCCATAGTGATCAGATTTCTTCTGCGAGTTTGGAGTAGCTAGCGATTGGATCTATTACTGATACCATACAACAAACATGTATGGGTTCAAGAAACATTCTTTTGTCACCCCCTATGTGTACTGAGACTGCGCTAGTTTTGGAAGGTTATTTTCATACGTGGACATCAATTTACCCAATTTTTATTTCTTTCTCTTCTTCTATTTTCCTTAAAGCAGTTGGGTACTACTTAGTCATTATTTTATTCCTAGTTTCATTACCATCACTTTTATCTTCATCTTCCTTTCCTTTATTTACTCCTTCTCGGTAACGTGATAGGGAAACAGATTCTCCTTTCCTTTCTCTTCTCTCGTAATATCATGGGAAAACATCTTCTCATGCCTTTTCTCTACAATATACACACTAGGATATATTTAATATATTACAACATATTCACTATATTACAATGGCAACATATATTATTCATTTACTTGAAGTGTTATAATATACTTTGTTTTATTCGATTTATTACATTATATATCTTCGATATATGTAATTTACATGTCCCTTTTCGTGTCATTATATGTATTTAAAAAAATGAAGACACCACACCAAAGTGAAAGAGAAAGAGGAAGAGAGAAAGAGAAAGACATGAAAAAAATTTGAACAGCAAAAGAAAAACAAAATTCTATAAAATAACCAAGTAAATAACTAAAAGTAAAAGAAAAAGATATTATAATACAATAATGAATCAAATGAAGAAAAAGATTGCCAAATGGAAGTGACTGCATTTGGTATTGTATTGTATTTTTCTATAGTGGACTTCAACGCGGTAGCCTTTGCCACAGTAGCAAATAAAAAGCTCTATATATAGATTGAACACACACAATTAACACTAAATCAAAATGGCCTATTCACTTATAGAACCTATCTTTTCTTTCTTTTCTAGTGTTGTTTCTCGCTCTAAATTTTCCGTCATCTATGGCCACCTCCAGCAACCGATCAGGTCTCCCTGGAAAGCCGTCCAAGAATCCCAAGCATCCGAAACCGCCGTTTAAGGGTCCCAAGCATCCATGGACACCAGACCCTAATAAAAAGCGCCACCTCCTCCTTCTAGATTTTTATTTTCATTTGAATTAGTAATAAAATGAGCAGTTCGTTCTTTTTACAAATATCACTAATAGTAGGTCTGTTATATTGTGAATATTTTCACGAATGTCATTTTTCTACTTGACCTTTTCTGAGATATGGTGTTCTAGTGATAGCGGTGTAATATCTTGTGTTATCGCTCATCTCATCAGTGCCTTGGTTAATTTTTGTATCTCTCTTATTCTCTATCTATTTTATGTTTGGTATTCATTAATAAGTATTAGGAATTGTATTTTCTTCTCATTAAATTTTCTCTTACTACGTATTTGATTCGCTATGTATATTCACTGGTTATAAACCATTGTTTATTCTCCTTTATTTTTGTTCTCTAATTTTAATTTCAATTTCATTTAAACTCCAATGTTGAGTATCATACGTCATGGGTTTATCATATTCCAATTATATATTGAATATGAGACTTTTTTTTATTCATCTCACACCCAACATATCGTTATAAAACAATTAGCACGAAGGAATTGCAGAATCAAGCAGTAGATAATGGTATGTTTAACAACCCACAATAATAAAAAAGAAAAAAGTACTTAAATTTAAGAAAGTAGTGGATAATGATCACCTTTTAAAATAAATACCGGTAGATGCTGCCTTTAAATAATTAAAAAGTGAGAAAAATATGTGTGGTTGAAATACATTTTTTAAATGTTTAATTAGAAAAATTAAGTCATTTTAGACAAAATTAAATCGTTTGACGACAATTAAAAATAATTGATCTTGCGGTATTAGTATTAGTTTTTAGAGAGTTTACGAAAAATTATAAATAAAAATAAGCTATTTGAAAAACACTTTTGTCTTTAAATTTATCAAAACTTGTTAAAAAGTATTGAATAAATTTTAATTTTGAATTGGAAGAAAGTAGTAATGATGTTTCGTACATTAATACTAATTAAATTTGAGTAATTTAGTTATATGAACCAAACTAAGTATGATTATCATTTCAATACCTTCATATTTAATCTATCATTTATTTAAAATGTATATTACTCGAATGGCAACTAACTTTGTTTAATCTAATTGTTTTCTAATTTTTTTTTAAAAATAATTAATATCTGAAATTAAACCAATTAAAATTTGAAATAAAGATGCAAAAATAAATTAATAAGGAAGGATGAATTTGAGATATCCACAGTTTTAGAAAAACCTAAATATAAAAGTTATATCTAATCGCTTTTTACGATTGCAGAAATAATCCCAAACTATCCCTAAATCTAATGATATCGTGTGAGTTTTAATAAATAAAAAATATAACAATACATCTCATGATACTGATAAGGTTCAATCAAATGTCGATATTTATAACGTTAAGTAACTGTGATAGATTTATAATTTTCCTACTATAAGAGAAACAGAAGCTTCCAAAATAAAAGAAAAAAACTGGCTTAGTTCATAAATCTCTAAGAACTGGGAAGAAGAGTACCTTGTGATCTCTTTAATTTTTCTTTTATTAGTGAGTTTTTTGAAGGAATTTAGAGAGATACTTTATGAAACTATATATAATGATTTGTTGGTTTTAAAACAAGGATCTGTAAAATCTCACGCACTCTGTTAGTTGAAGAAAACAAACAAAACAAAATAGATATTCTAAAAAATATATTGCGGAGTGGGAGAGAAAATAATGGAACTTATTATTTTATTCAATTAATGAACTAATATTTATAGTCTAAAAACAACAACAAAAACAGCAACCCACTAAGCAACCCACTAATTAACTTAGTGCATGCTGAAATTTTAGAGATAATTAAAAATAAAAAATAGCCAAAACAATAAATATATATAAAAAAGTGTCAACTACTTCTTCCACCTATTTAGGAAGTTCGTGAACGAATTAAGATCTCACACTACTTCCACTAATTGTGACATGATTGTAAATTACGAACACCAAGTAGCTGACGCATAGCAACTAACTTTACTCCCGTCAATGCTTTAGTCAGTACATCAGTTTGTTGTTCTCCAATGTTGACAAATTCAACGATATATAATTTGTCTATTCTCGACACACTCTCGAATGAAATGAAAACGTGTATCTATGTGATTGTTGTGGCCATGAAATACGGGATTCTTCATGAGAGCTATCGCGGATTTGTTGTCCACAAATAATGTTACCCGTCTTGGCTCCATTCCGACTAACTCTAACAAGGCATTTTAACCACAACGCTTGGGAAGTTGCGGTAGTAGGCTGCCATGAACTTGGCTTCGCAACATGAGAGTGCAACCGTCTTTTGCTTTTGCGAATTCCATGAAACCAAGCTTTCGTTTAAGTAGAATGCCATTACACTTGTGCTTTTTCTCCCATCGAGATCACTGGCTAAATCACTATCAGAGTAATGGAATATATCGAATTCTCTAAGACCTTTCACATAAGTGCCCAAAGTGAATTGTCCCTCTCAAATACCTAAGTATTTGTTTGACCACCTTGTGGTGCATGGTTGTAGGTCTTTCTATATACCTGCTCGCCATCCCAACAACATATAAGAGATCTGGGCTTGTGTTTAGCAAGTATCTAAGACATGAACCGATGATGCTTCTGTACTCCGTAGCATCAATTGGTGCTCCTTCTATGTCTTTGTGAAGTTGTGTCTTGGGTTCCATCAGGTACTTTGTGGCATTGCAATCAACCATTCCAAACTAGGACAAAATTCTTTTGGCATAATTTGGTTGTTTGAGAAGGATTCGACCATTTTATTGTTCAACTTCAATCCCTAAGTAGTAAGAGAGAAGACCTAAATCGCTCGTTTCAAATTCTGCCATCATTTGCTGCTTGAAGTTATTCACTTTTCTAGTGCTACTTTCTGTTACAATGAGATCGTCAACATACACTCCAACAAGAACACTTTCTTCTCCTTCTCTTATTGTGTAAACTGCTTGCTCTTGAGTGCATTTTCCAAAGCCAAGCTCTTTGAGACTCCTATCAAGTCGAATAATCCAAGCTCATGGAGTTTCCTCCATCCATAGAGAGCCTTCGACAATCTATACACCTTCTGTTTTTGGTTTGGAACCTTAAATCCCTCCAGTTGAGTAACATATACTTCCTCTTCCAATTCTCCATTGAGAAACATTGGCTTCACATCTAGATGGTGTACCTCCCAACTTTGGTTTGCAACAAGTGCAATAATGACTCGAACGTGTCAAGTCTTTCAATCGGTGCAAAGACTTCCTCAAAGTCGATGTCTTGTCTTTGTACATAGCCTTTAGCAACCAATCTTGCTTTGTGCTTGACAACTTTTCCATTAGAATCTTTTTTCAATTTGAACACTTATTTTTTACAATGGGTTTGTGTTCTAGTGGAAGCTCGATCAGACTCCATGTGTTGTTCTTCTCAATAGGTTTTAATTTGTTCTCTATTGCTTCATACCAGAGGGTCTCGGTCACATCTTCTTGTAACAAGTCGGTTCTTCGAACACCACCACCATCACCCCATTCTCTTGTTCTTCACCACCTACAACTTCCTTTGTGTTGGTGTAGATGTCAGTAAGAGATCTTAGATGGACCAATGTGTTCGTCGATGGAGTAGATGGATTGGTCTCTCCTATCGCGGTATCTCGGTTGCATGTGGTATAACATTATCAATCCCAGTTTCTGCATCCTCCATGTTTTTGAACTTGTCAGAATAAAATTGGTCCATCATCTGAAACTCTGGAATCTCCTTGCCGTCATTAACAGCTTCGTTCCAAGCTCATTCAAGATTCTCTTGAAAAATGATATCTCTACTAATTTGAAGTTTTTCACAGCCCAGGTCATATAAGCGATGAGCTTTGCATCCTTCTTTGACACCAAAAGATACCATGAGTGAGCTTCGATTGTCGAGTTTCTTTAAGTGAGGGGTTGTGTTTTTTACATACACCACACAACCAACCACTCTCAAGTGTTCAAGATGTGGTTTTCTCCCCCATCCAAGCTTCAAATGATGTGCGTTCTCCGAGGGCCTTCTTTGGAAGACGGTTTAACAAATAAACCATGTGTCGCACTGCCTCTTTCCAAAATCTTGCAGGCACGTGCAAGTTTTTGAGGAGTGATCTCGTCATCACCATTATGGTACGGTTACGACGCTCTACAACGCCACATTTTTGCGGTGAATATGAAACGATGTGGTACTGTTCGATTTCTTCTTTTTTGCATAATTAGGTGAACTCTACAGATAAGAACTCACCACCTCAATTCGTTCGGAGCGTTTTGATCTTATACTCTATCCTGTACTCCATTAAGAGTTTGAATTTCTTAAATGCTTTGAATGCGTCACTTTTTTGTCTCCAACATATACAACCACATCCATCTCGTGGAATCATCAACGATCAACAAAAAATACTTGTTTCTAGCAAGAGTACATGGTGAAATCGGTCTGCATATATCGACATGGAGTTCTAACGACTTCTTTGCTCTATATGTTGATTGACGTGGGATGACATTCTCGCTTGTTTGGTAATCACGCACGCTTCACATAACTTTGTCCGCTTGAGTCACTAGTGGTACTCCAACTACGAATTCCCCCATGAGCTTCAAGTCATGAAAATTTACATGGCCAAGTCTCGCGTGCCACAACCATGTTGGATATTCTAGGCTTGTCAGAGGCAGACTTGCTTGAGCGTCTTCAAGATTATCTTGTACAAGCAATTTTGAGTTCACTTCACCGACATCAAAAGCTTCTCGCTCCTATCAGACACTTTCATGGTACCTATCACCATTTGCACCTTGTTTCTTTTTTCTATCATTTGTCCGAGGCTTATGATGTTACTAAATAACTTTGGAAAGTAGTATACCTCTTAAAGAGCCTTCTGATCACCGTTCTCACACTTGAACACGATCGTTCCTTTTCCAATGATCTGAATGGTTGATCCATCGAAAAACTTCACCCTCCCTGTGAAGCTTTCATCTAATTCTTGAAACTTCTCACGATGGTTATTCATGTGGTTGCTAGCACCGTTGTCAAGATACCAAATGTTATTATTTTCTCATTCTTGTGGTTGCAATAAATCTTCAGCAACAATCGCTCTTTGATAATTAGTATGACATCCTCCTGATAATGTCTATTGCATGTTCCCTCATGAGACATGGTCATCATTAAAGCTGGTTTTTCTTCGACGACATAAGTTAGATGAGCTTCGTCGTCACGACCTTTTCCATGACACTTCAGCGCATTATGTCTCATCTTGTTGCAAGTGAAACACTTAATGTGATTTTTGTCACGAGTGACATTTCCAGTGTTTCTAGTGCCTCCCACACTATTTTGATGCTTTGTGCCATGACAAGATTACGACCACACTATTTTGTTCATCGAAGAGTTGTTACCACTATTTCCTTTTTGTCTAGCTTTCCATTCGACATAGGTAGTAGGAGTTGTCCATCGGTGTTGTTATTGTTTCCTCAGAGTCGTGCTATTTCGTTCCTCGTACTCCTTCATTCGTCTAAATCGACTCTTCAAACGGCATGGTTTCGAGATGTTGGAATTGCTCGATTTCGACGACAATGAGAAGATATTTGTCGGGACGGAATCGAAAAGTTCTTCACCTAGGATGAATCCTCAAGTGCAACTCGATGGTGGTGAACTTGCTTGCTAATTCGTTGATTTTTCCTTCGAACTCATCGATTGTCTCGGTTTCCTTCATCTGAAGAACATTAAACTCACTCTTCAAGGTTTGAACTCGTGTCATCTTCACCCACTCGCTGTCCAAGTACCTCGTCTTAAGACTATCTCATATTTCCTTTACGGTCTTCTTCTTTGCGATTTGTAGAAGCACGTCTTCTAGGATGCATTGGAGAATTTATGCACACGCCTTCTTGTCCTTTCTTCGGCTCCTCTCGCTGGCTCTATTGCATCCCAAACTCTTTGGGCGTTGAGAATTGCTTCTGCCTTTATCGCCCACACCGTGTAGTTGTCTAGAGTTAACATCGGATAGAGAATTGACATTTCGCCGTTCTCTTTTGTTTGTTGCGAGACGCTTGCCATCTTTGTTGGACGGTGGAATCTCCGATGAGAAGACAACTTGCTCTGATACCAGATGTTGGTTTAAAACAAGAAATCTGTAAAAATCTCATGCACTCTGTTATTTGAAGAAAACAGACAAAACAAAATAGATATTACGAAAAATATACTGTCGAGAGAAATAATATAACTTGTTATTTTATTCAATTAGTGGACTAATATTTATAGTCCAAAAACATCAATATATATATATATATATATATATAAATGACAACCAACTAACTTAGTGCACACTCAAATTTTGAATATGATTAAAAAAAATAGTCAAAACAATAAATATATAAAAACACTACTTTCTTCCACCCATTTAGAAAGATCTTGAGCAGATTAATAGCTCACACATATTGCAACACAGAAGAGTAAACAATATTTTTTTTGTTAATACTTTCTCTCTTCAAATATCTCCTCCATTGTCACTAAGCATGTAATGTACTGGGTATTATATATATTGGTTGAATGAATCTAATAAAGTAAAACAAATTTGTACTTCTGAAATAAAAACAAATATATCAATTCAACGGTGAATCCAAACAAACTACATGTATAATATATGACACATATCCAATCCAACAGTGATGCTTAATGAACGTCAAGTAGAAACTGAACATATATTACATATACGGAATATGAAATGAAGGTGCGGACAGCAAAAATTTATAACTGAAGTAATGAAAATCATTACTGTAAACTAGAATGAAATTTTTTTTTTAAAAAATCTAAAAGGGAGGAGGCGTGTCAGTTTTAGAACGACGCCTTGGCGGCCAAGGGTTTCTGCCCCATGGAAACGGGGAGGGTTGGAGAGCTTGTACGATAGATAGTGAAGAGATCTGCTAGGATGAACGAAGGCAGCAGCAGCAGCGGCAGCGGCAGCGTAGCCATGGATGACGGTGGCAAGGTTAGAGAGAGAAATAACACTAAGAAAGAAAGAAAAGAGAGGTTTTTATAATAAAACACACCATTTTGATTTAATTAGTGTTGATTTTGGTGTTTATATTTTTTAAGACAGAATTTTTCTTGGGACGTCCTTAATATATAGTAAGAGGGAATTTTTGCTCGGTGTTCAGCAAAGCACATGCGTTAGAGTTCACTAAATAAAACCCAAAACACGTTTCAAAATATAACTCAAACTGTTTTTTTTTTCGATTAGAATTTACATTTTATTGGTAATAAATGTATTAAAATTTAATTTAATTCGATAGATTACGATTTGATAGATAATAATTATTATTTGAAAATAATAAGAATCCAACCATTTGAACAAAAAGCACACAATAACAAAAAGCACACAACTCCGCCGTCCACACATTGTTATCGTTTTAATTTGGTTCATGAAGTTTCAGAAAACTAAGCCAATCCATCAGCACCGATAGAATGAACACGAAAATCACCGCCGGCGCCGGCCAATTGGAACATGCTGATATATGTTGGATGGTCGGTGAACTTATGAAAACCTTTCCTTCTTGATTTTTCTAATACCTTACTATTTTCACTTTATTTGTTATCTTGTTCCATACAATTTTGTCATCTTATAACTTAATTCAGATATTTTCCTAATCCTTGCCTTTATTGGCTACTTGCTATCAATTGTTTTGATTGTAATCTTAACTTTTGGTTGAGATTCTAATGTTTGTTTGCTTCCAGAATGTTTATATGGAGTGTATTTGCCATTTTGTACCTTCTCTTTCTACTCTCCCATTTACAATTATTGTAAATGACAAAACATTAATTCCTTTCACACAAGTTAACTAATAGTTTTAAATATCAAATTAACCAATTTAATTAGAAAAATCATTCTAATCAATTTAACTTATTACCACTTTAGGAATTACATTTTAATAAATTTCTAATAGGAAAATAATAATTAAAACTTAATATGGTTTTTTTAGATCAATAGAGCAATGGTCTTTGTTGTCTATCACATATCACAAGCTTATATAATCTATTATTACTTCTTTATCAACATACAATATTTTATATGTCACATATTATATGTTAATCTAAATCATCAAATTGTACAATTAAGCATCGGTTGTCAATCAATACTAAGAAAATGTAATTTATATGTAAAACCATCTCAATTATACTACCAAAGTACTCCAAAAAATACAATGAGATATTCCAAAAAGAATCCACTAAACTAGAAAGAACATATATACCTTACCTTCACATGGTGGGAAAGTTAGAACCCATAAAAATCAACCAAACTAGAAAGAACCCAGACCTTACCTTCACATAGTGGTGGGAAAGATAAGACCCATCGCCATTTTGTTTGGCTACAGGAAAGTGATAAAAGAAATCCTAAAAACTAAGGCTATAGATGGATAGAGGGGTGGAAAAACCAAGAAAACGAGTGGTCATTTATTAGCCACAACGACAACTCAGATTAAAAGTTATGCCTAATTATCGAAGCATAATTTTTAATTATAGTCACATGACGACGTCGTGGCGCTCTCATCTACAGGTGGATTTGTCATTTTTCTTCTCTATTTGAAGTCTGAAATGCTCATTTTAGCTTATAATTCCTCCAAATTAATCTTGAATGATCGGCAACATTTGATTATATCTGTTTGATGCTCAAAACGTATAAAAAATGAAATAAAAACATAAAATATAGGAACCTCAAAATAAATGAAACTAAATAGCATATTTGCAGTGCTATCAAATATTCATCTCAATTTGTTTTTTGAAAAAGATACGACACAAGTCAATAGCTGCATCCAAGCATTCCTGCAAGGTAGACATCCTTTTAGCACGTTCTCACCCCCATCAAATTATATTCAATAGAGAATAGGAAGTACAGGAAAATGTTTAAAAGAGGGCTAGAGAGAAGCCTAAGAAAAACACAGTTGAGAGAAACCATTAATATTAAAAAGCATGGTTGTGGAGGAGTAATTAGAAAGCAATCGATTTCTAAAGGACTAGAGTCCAATAAGCTTGCATATATCCTCCCAGATGTTGATGTTGCTTGCAAATTTTTTGTTGAAGATACTATTTATTCCACTCAAGCCAAATAGTCCATAAGGTAGCCACGACAACATTGAAGTGGATGATACCTTTTCTGTTGGTTTTGTTGATCGAGCACAATTTTTTACGCATGGAGCGGTAGTTTTGAATGTTGGTGGTCCAACCAACCTTGTCTTCTAATTTACTCGAAAGGAGTTTAGAAGTGTGGTAGAATAGAAACAGATAATACAGGATCCCTTGTTTGTTACACATACACCACCAATTTGGATTTAAACAGGCGTTCGACATTCTTTTTTGCACAATGTCCATGGAGAAAATATTGTTGTGTATAAGGGTCCATATGAAAATTTTTCACTTTTTAGGAACCTTGGACTTCCATAAGGAGTTCAAAATCTTGGCTTCATATAAGGGGGAGATATCATTTTCTCAGTAGAATTGAGGGCCTGTTTGACAAATGATGTAAAGAACGCATATGGTTGGTTGGGCATTGTGGTGGAGGGTAAATTTTCAAATTTTGCATCTTCTTCTTCTTCACTACTGATTCGAGGGAGTCATTTTTTTGTATTTGTTGACGTTTTTTAAACGTTAAGTAAGATCATTTTTTTTTTACATTTTAAAAATGTCAAAGTGTTATTAAAAACATAGAAAAAAATATATTGGGCTAATTTTATTTCTTTAAAATCTCTTTAAATATATAGATACAATAATAAAAATCTCTTTAAATATATATAAAAAAACACTATTGTACTAATATTATTTCTTCAAAATCACTTTAAATATATATGGAAAAATTATTGTGCAAATATTATTTTTTAAAAAGCCCTAGTCCCTTTCGACTCTAAACACGCGTGTTCCCCTTTCTCTCTCCAGCCGAAATCCTTCCCATTCGAAAAAAGTGTGTTTATCGGTCGTTCGTTCGCCTTCAACGCCTGTCTGTTCGATTTCACCGTCGAGTTCCACCTCTTCGAATCCCTCACGTCAGTCGTTTCAAAGTCCATCGTCCGCTGCATTCCATCTTTCCAAAATCCCTCAATGTCTCATGCTGCTGCGCGTCCGTCATTTCGACTTCACCAACGAGTGCTCCACGTCCGTCGCTTCAAAATCCATCATCCACTAAGTTGAGGTTAGGCTTTTATTTCCCTAAAACATATAACGACAACTTCATTATTCTTCATTATATAAACTCAGATGGCATGATTGGCAATAATAGATATGAAGGATGGAGGTGTAAACTTCAAATTGATTGAAATTAGTATACTTTTATTCAATCTTTAAAGTACTGAAGTTTTTCTTCACCATCAAATTTTATTAGGATTTAAAGAAAACAAATGAATGTATGAATGAATTTTTGGGAGTGCAGGCCATATAATCAACATCCCTGTTTAAGTAATTTTGAAGATCTCATATAACAATACTACTAATTGAGAGCTTTGGAGGATGAGTCAATTCTTCTCCCTTCGTGAAAAGAAAAAGAAAAAAAAAAGATCATATATTCTCTTTGTTTGTTACCTTCTCTGTCCAAGGTTTTGCTTTCTTCCTTAATAATTTGGAGGTGTTTTAACTAATTTTTTCATTCACCCTCTTCTTGTCATTGTTGTTTTTGTGTGCAGGTTGAGATTTATGATGAAGATAAGGATAGCGCCAGAAAATATGAGATTGAGGCACTTGAAGGGCAAACAACTTCATAAACGACGTGTTTAGTGCATTTTATGATAGATTGAAAGAGGTCAGTGACAATATTTCATTAGACTATTGTCTATGCACATTAAAATTAATGTACATCTTCCACATGAAAGTTGACGAATGAATTTAGAAGTGAAAATGGAGAAAAAGAGGTGGAGTTTAAGCACAACATTATGTTATTATTAATTCACATAAATTAGAAAACTATTGTACTATAGCAAAAGTTTGAGGTTTACTAAAACAATTACAAAGTAAGCTTGTAATTTTTACACCAAATGTTCACTATTAAATAGGTTTAGGAATTAGATAGAATAATTCAATTGTGTGTTTTTACTTTTTTTTTTTTTATTGGGTGAATTATGTTTTGACTTTTTTTAAGCTAAATATAATTAATTGTTTCCTATGGAACCATAACCTTGATCTTGGTTATAGATTTCATTTTAAGGTAAAAGTAAAACCACTCTTATTTGAATGATTATGTTGTATTATCCATTGAAAGACTTGGTGTTGTGATTGTTTTGTCTTCCTCAGGTATTCTGTTGTATGGTTGATTACGATTTTCATGACTGGAATCTTTGTTTAGTGATGATCATTTTGTTTGACTTACTCTCAGTAGTGCAATTGCTTTCTTTCTTATGATCACTTTAAAAAAGAAATGAGTTTAGTTAGTTCTTTTAATTTTCCTAAGTTTCATTTGTAATGCATGAAAATCTCTTAGTAGTAGAAACTGAAGACCATAATTGTAGAAGATTTGTACATATTGGATTCACATTCTCAACATTGGTTATACAGGGCATTACTTATTATAGCTTAATTGGCATGGGTTGTTTTTTGAGAAGATTGATTCATCATATTTTCAACATCCTCTTGTTAACTTGATTACAAAGTGAAGCATGATTTATTCATAATAAACGTGCTGTTTTCAAGGTCATAGTTCATTTTGTTCCTTATGGTGTGTAACTTTTGACTAAATTACTTTAATTCAATCTCCTATGGAAATGATAGAAAACAGCTGAAAATCTTGATATTCATGGAGGTGTATTTTTCCTATTATTAGAATATTTCAATGATATATCAGTCAAATGACGTATGCCCAACTTGACCACTGATCAAGCCATATACCGATGAAACATTACTAATTTTTCAATAATACACACAAGTTTTCAAATGATTGAGTAATTGAATGTGAGACATTAAAAGAGAGAATATATGAAGGAAACTTGAGATCAGGATATCATTGACCTCCTTAACAAAATTGCTGGTCTTTTGCTATGCTTACTGTCTGAGTTGTTCGCTATTTGTGTAATTTATGTTTGGTTCTTTCTCATGTAACATCTTTTTCTAGTGTATCCTTCTGATAAATCTATCAGTTTTTTTTTTTTTTTTTTTTTTTGTGGAGATTTAGAATGATTTTTTACCACATGGTTATATTGGTACAGTATGCAGTTTATTGAAAATGGACTTGAAGGAGATGTCGATTCTGGCGGTGAAGAAGATGAAACAGAGGACACTTATGGTGTGAAAGTGGAACATCTACACATTTTAGTTTCTATTTTACTTGTATTTACTCCTTTGGGAAAATTCGATAGATTTTGTGTACTTAATTTCTTTGTAAAAATGTTATCTATGTTATTGTTATATATGAAAGTTCTTATTTATATGTATACTACTTTTGTGTTAAAATAGAGTCATTGAATTACAGGAACAAAAATATAATTGAATTACAATTTTTTTTTAAAAAAAATCATAACATACTTGACGGTTTTAAAATGTAATAAACAAGTGCATCCTTGACGGTTTTTCAATGTCATAAACAATCAATTTCTTGACAGTTATTAAATGTCATGAACACTTATACTCTTGACGGTTTTAAGTTGTCATAAACACTCATACTCTTGACGGTTTTTAACTGTCACGAATATTTGTATACTAGTCGTTTATAAAACGTCAACGTTCAATATTCTTGACGTTTTTATCAACCGTCAAGAACTTTGGCTTTTTTGACACTGGCTTCAATGACGGTTTTAAAACCGTCAAGAATAGTGACTCTTGACAGTTTAAAAGCGTCAAGAGAGCCTGTTTTTGTAGTAGGGGGTTGAAGGTTTAGTGTGCTTGGCTTACGGGTTTTCCTTGTGAGAGTCAATCCCACTCAATCCTGGCTACAACTAATCTATTTATGTCTAAGTATAAGGGAAACAATAGTTTCCTGGATGATCCAAGGTCGAACATAGAGAATTGATATCAAACTTAGTTCTAAGGTTTGCTTCTCAACAAGGCATTATGGTGAAAATGTAAATAAATGATTAAAGAATAGCAAAGAAAATTTATCTACACCTTTGCAATTAGAGACTCATTCACAGCGAAATAAATTATGACAAGAGGAAGATGGGAGCTAACTTTGTATGTGAGAAAAGGTGATGGAAACTCCATGTATTGAAAGACAAATAAACAATACCAAAGCCTTGACGTGACATATTTTTCCTAACTAGATTATGATTATGACTTGCTCCTCTCAAAGTCATTAAATGCCTCACATGGTCATCTGTCGGAATCTATATGACTAATGTTGATTAAGCAAAATATATTGTGATATCTTAAACCAAACATGTAAAAGTTGTCTAGAGAAAGGCATCAATAGTCTATTAGGATCGATACTTCCTAACAAGAACAAGATCTGAATTTATTACACTGTAACTTATAAGAGAATACCAAATAAACCTAAGTATAAGACACTTGGAACCTACCTCTTGAGTACTCTCACCTAAGCCTTAAATCACTCCACATAATCCTCCTCCTCTCACTTAGTAACCACACTTACACAATAACTATTAATATATAACTACCCTTAGACAATAACTACTAGTAACTTCCTGTATCCAATTTACCCTTATACCTTTTAATTGACATCGTATTAAATATCTAGTACCTTACATTAGCCCGCCCTTCAAAGAAACCTCGTCCTTAGAGGTCTGCTTATTAGAACAAGAAGATATATATGTATATATTTTTTTCTTGAACTAAATTACTATATTTCTACCACGACATTTCTTGACATTTCACATGGGCAACCACTTCTTCTCCCACCTCTTCACCTTCTCTGTAAAACCATTGAAACTAGGTTGTCGACGAAATTTTATCTTCGTCCATGTTTGTTTTCGCAGTTTTTACTTCCTCTTGTTTTGAAATATCTTCGCTAGTTTATGTATTTCTTTATAACTTTCCTCCTCCACCCGTGCCTAGTTTTCTTTTTCATCATGTGAACATGCTCGTCTCTTTGTCCATCCAACTTCCATAAGATCTCAATCCCTCGCATACTCTTGTTGCTCTTCTTTGCTAATAATTTTCTCTTTCCTCGAGTCTTTGTTGGCTTTTCCTTGCTTTCATTTGTTAATTTGTTGCCACACTTCTTTGATCAATATTGGAGTTTATCTCCAAATCTTTGTCACCCTTCTTTACTTCACTCGACTCATCCCCTAGCAATGATCCAAACATGTGATGACTGATTAGTAACTTATTCTTGTTAATTTCATTTGTTGTGAAGTGTTATTCCTCCATTTCAATGCTCAATCGCTCAACACTCCTAGCCAAGGATCTCAACTTCTCCTCAGTTGCCAGCATACATTTGTATGAATTCCAGCACATTCTTGATCAATCATATTTAATTGTTCTTTCTTCTCTTTTTGCATCATTTTTTGATCGATTCTCACCTAGGTTGTGTGGCTCTCATCAATTTGTTAGGATACCTTCTAACAAGAAAAATATCTAAATTTTTTATAATGTAACTATAAAAGAATATAAAATAAACCCAGGTATAAGGGAACCTCTCTCTTGAGTACCTTCACCCAAGCCGGAGATCACTCCACATAATCTCCTTCCTCTCATTTACCCTCCCTCTATTTATAACAAGTTGTAACCCGCCCTAGTAACCACACTACACAATAACTACTCTTAACCACCCTTAGACAATAACTACTAGTAATTAACTTCCTATATATCCAATTTACCATTATACCCCTTAACTGTCATCATATTAATAAATATCAATACCAAACATAGTCCATATCATTAAAAAAAAAAATCAAACTTTAGTAACCATATAAACTTATATTGAAATATTAAATTAGTGTAAGCTTAAAAACCTATTGAAAAAAAAAAGAAAAGACAACAAAAAACAAAAAGCAAAACAGAACTTCTCCACTTCACGACACCAAATTGATATGACATTATAAATTCATCAACAAGTTTTTGAGTGACAAAATTCATTTTCAAATTTAGAACACACTTAATACCTATAAAAAGTAAGAATGTGCATCTCTAAGAATAAAAGAATCCAATATGCAAGTGTATTACCTGAGAAGATCTATCGGCAATAATCCCAATCCAACATATCATCCATTGGCTCTAAATTATTATGGTTGAGTGTTAGATATTACACATATTTTCATCAACTTGCCTTAGCAAAGCTTCACAAAATAGGTTGCTTAATGAAAGTTCTTACCATCTACCATAAAATTATCCAAGTATAATACTTCTCAAAGTCAAGCTTAAAATTGGAGCACATCATATGTTAGAATCTCTTTAAATAGTCGTTTAAACTATGATTGTCTGCACGTACATGTGATTTATTGATTTATTAAAAAGAATGTCAAAGATTTGTTATTTCTCTACCGTCTCTAAAGTGAATAAAGCTAGACTAAATTTCATTAATTACAAACAAAAGCAACAAAATTTGAATGCAAACAAAAAATATACATGAAAAAGGATACCCACTTCTAACAAATCAAAATTCTTGAATATAATACAGTCAAATATGACACTTGGAAAAAAAGAAATCTAACCTATCGTTTGAGGGGGGAAAATTATTGCTAGCCAGTCTCGTCACTCCTTTAGGGTTGTTGGTGCCAAAGGAAAGAGTGTCAAACGAAAGATGGAGTTGCCAACCGTTGAGTTCTACCTGCAGAAGGAGACGACTGACGATCAGTACATGTATTGCTACTTGTGCATGGGAGTCCTGCACAAAGAAAGTTCAAATTTTTGCATGCCATTTAGTAACTATAAAATATTACTTCAAGAATCTTTTCAATTATGAAAATTTGTCAACTACATTAATTTCTCAAGAAACACCAACTACCTTCATTACAGTACAATAAAGTACAATAAAGCTGAAGGAATTCACCCATTAGATCATAAAAATGACCAATGTTGCGAAAACAATTTGTCAGCCAGTTAAATATTCCAACCTCAGATCCCTTAGATTTAAGCTGATCGGCAATCACCTCTGCATTTTTTAGGAATTCTTTAGAAATAATCCAAGAAAATGTCAGGAGTTTCAACCTTTTATGGTGGGATGGCAGCACGTATTACACAGTACTAAAAAATGAAGCATAAGTCACATTTGCACCATATGATTAGTGAAGCCAGTGGCTTTGTCTGATATTGTTATTTTCTTTATCCATATTACACAATACTAAAAAATGAACATAGGTCACATTTGTATTTAAAGCTACAAACCTCTTATTTTCACTTTCAAAGAGGACTTGAGTCAAATCGCTATATGGCTGAACTGCCCTTATAAATTAAAATTTATGTAAATCGTTGAACATCTCTTCGTGAAGGAACTACCCGCTTTCCGATCCTAAAACCAAAACAACTACCTATGATCAATAAATCAAAAAGCCAAGAAAAGAAAGCAAGAAGTGATAAATTTAAAGAAATAATTCGAATTTGAGAAGAAAACACAAAATAACATAATTGAATTACACTTGCAACAATTAAACCATCATTGAATACAAAACATCCAATAGATGGAATAATTTCTTTCCAAACTTTGCCCTGCTTCCCATCTCTAAAATTTAACAGCTACAGCCTTTCGCATCTTAATGAGTCGAATTTATAAAAACCTACAAATAATACCGTGTGAAAATGAAATTTCACTCTATCAAGAGACCCACAACACTCTACCCTTTTCCCTCTAGAACTAAAGTAAAACAAAAGGGAAAGATAAAACCCTTAAGTGGAAACCTAAATACCCAACTTTCATGTCACCTATTCGCATCTGAATTGAGCGACATCACATCTTTCAAAACCCTAACTGGACTCTAGGACCTAGGAGCAATGTCTCAAGTAGGAAGTGCTAGAGGCGTTTCTTTTTTAATGATTTCATGTGTCATTGAATCTTCTTTTACTAAAAGTCATATATTTCTGTTTTATTCTCATAAGCTAAGCATGTGATGTAGTGGGTATTATATATATTGGTTGAATGAATATAATAAAGTGAAACCAATTTTGTACTTGAGAAATAAAATCAAATATATCCAATTCAACAGTGAATCCAAACAAATTGCATGTATAATATATGACACATATCCAATCCAACGGTGAAGTTTAATGAACATCAAGTAGAAACTGAAAATATATTACATATAGAGATTATGAAATGAAGGTGGGGGAAAGCAACAATATTTTATAACTGAAGCAATGAAAATCGTTACTATATAAACTAGAATGGAACAAAATAATAAAGAATCTAAAAGGGAGGAGGTGGTGTCAGCGAGCTATACTTTGGCTTCCAAGGTTGGCCTGTTAGGAACTGGGAGGGTTGGGAGAGCTTGGAGATAGATAGTGAAGGGACCTGTTAGGGGGAACGAAGGCAGCGGCAGCGGCGGCCATGGATGAGGGTGGCAAGGTTAGAGAGAGAAACAACACTAAATATTGGCCACACCCACGATCTGATAGATATTAATTTAATTTTGAGAATAATGAGAATCGAACCATTTTAACAAGGACACGATAATATTGGCCACACCCACTAACGATATAGCATCATCGACGGCAACTCCGCCGTCGACACATTGTTATCGTTTTAATTTGGTTCATGAAGTTTCAGAAAACTGAGCCAATCCATCAGCACCGATAGAATGAACACGAAAATCACCGCCGGCGCCGGCCAATTGGAACATGCTGACATATGTTGGATGGTCGGTGACACTTATTAAAACCTTTCTTCTTCATTTTTCTAATACCTTGGTAGCACTTTATATGCTATCTTTTCCATACAATTTTATCATCTCATAACTTAATTCAGATATTTTCCTAATCCTTGCCTTCTTTGGCTACTTTCCATCAATTGTTTTGATTATAATTTTAACTTTTGGTTGGGATTCTAATGTCTGTTTGCTTCCAGAATGTTCATATCGGAGTGTTTTGCGCTTTTCGGGTTGTTTTTGAAGTACCGTCTCTCTCCACTCTCCTTTTTATTTTAGTAAAAATTATTGTAAATATGACAAAAAGCATCACTTTGATTCCTTTCGTATATCTTAATTAAAAGAGTTAACTAATAGTACTACATATCAAATTAGTTCATTTAATTAGATGAAAGTATTCTAATCAATTTAACTAATTACCAACTTAAAAATTACATTAGAAAAATTTCTCTTCTCATGTAATTTTTCTTTTATTTCTTTTCAAAAGGTTATTTTGTTTCAGATTGTGTAACAAATATAAAATATCTATTTTTTTTAATTTGTTTCATGTTATTTAATTGTTTAAGATCATGTGCCAGATCTAAAAAATTGTGAAAAAAAATCGTTGAGAATGTTTGAGTAAAGACATGTTTGGAGCATGGAGTAGAGTGGGATGAAGTGTGTGATAGTAGTCTACTCCTTGTCTGAAATAAAGTTTAATTTTAATTGAGAATTAGGCTTAGGATTTCAAATAATCCTCATTACTATTCTCCAACCCCAAGTGCGTATTTGTTTCAAGGGTTATTTTCACTACGTACGTCAATCAACTTTCATACATCACTTCCAATGACAGTTGCTTGCCAACCTCTGACCGCCACTTTCAGTGATTTCACATACAAAATTTCGACAACCAACTCTAGCGACTACCACCCAACATTACTGTGAGAATTTTTGTATCTGTTGATAGTTTTTTCTAGCAACGTAAAAAAAATGTTAGGCATAGATATGATGTGCTGATGTTCATTGTACGGACACCATCATTTGTGCCGACAAAAATATATACAGCAGCAAAAAGTTGTGTGGTCTTAAAGAAATTTTTTAAGTTGGATTTCTAATGATGTTTATTTTAGTTTATAACCACATACCGTGTGTGACCATATATTTTAAATATTTGTCGACGTAATTTACGTGGCAAAAAACTCAACTTTTTAAAATCCTATTCTTTTATCTTTTTTACCACACTTCCTAAAAAAACCCACAATTTCCCACCTTTTTGTATATAAAAACTGTGTGTTTTAGATTTCCTCCATTTCCCCCTCTTTCCTAAAAAATTCTTCCACTTTCTCTCGTCTCTCCTTCTACTCCAATCTTTCTCACAAACCCTTGCTGTCAAAAACTTGCTTGGATGTTTTTGTTTTGTTCATTCAAACATTGCTTTCATGAAACTTTTGTCCAAAATGTGAGGGTTATGAATATGGTTGTTTTGAAATTGGGATTGTGTTTTACGACACTTAATGTAAAATGGCTGTTTGTTTGGTAATGTAATGATGAGTCAATGAATACGATCACTACATGCAAAATGCTCTCCAATATTATCTTCATCATGTGAGTTGATATGATCACTGCATGCAAAATGCTCTCAATGTCTCACCACCTACTGCTAAGTCCGCAAGTACGTGCAAGTTTTTCTATGGCTTGTCCAAGTGTAAGCGAAACAATAGATTTACATGGATGATCTAGGGTCGAACACAGAGAATTGATATCAAAGCTTAGTTCTAAGGTTTACTTATCAACTAGGCGTTATGACAAATGAGTTAAAAAAATATAAAATGAATCAAAACTACCTAACTATCCTACAAATGTTGTAAAGGTGACTAAAAGTGGTTGAAAGAACGAAAAAGGTGTATGATGGGCGTGCACTAACTTGCATGAAGAAGGGGAGTGAGGAATGTCATATGCCTTACCAGACGATTAAGTTATACGACCACCTCAATGCAATATAAATCGCTAAGTTATCTCATAATTAAGATGTGCTCCTCTCAGAGTCGTTGAATACCACACTTGGTTTCCTTTCGGGATCCAAATGACTAAGACTGGTTTAGCGATGTATATCGAGAAGTGCATGGCGACGAAGTTCCCCTTTAAAAACCTGAAGACTGTAAAACATCTCAACCTTCTTTCTTTTCTTCTCTATTTTTCTTAAACATCTCTCTTTCTTAAGGCCCACCACTTCTTGTCGTCCACCGTCTGCTGTTTGCGTTGTCGTCGAGGGCTTGTGAGCCGTCGTTCTTCCCTCGCCAGTAAGTGTTTGTTTGTTTATTTTGTTTGTGTTTGGTTTGAGTTTAATTAAGAAAAAAATACTAATAAATAGGTATGTTTTTATTTTTTGTCAAGGCCTTCTTTTGTGTGCTTTTCTCCTTGTCGTCATCGTTCGTCGCTGCCCTTCCACCATCGTCGTTGTTTGCCTCTTGCCGGTAAGATTTTGTTTTTACTTTTTTTATATTTTTTTTTGAGGTTGAGAAAAAATATTAAACAAAAATTTACACAAAAATATATGTGTAATGTGTGTATTGATATTATGTGTTATTTGAATTTTAGATTTTATATGTAATGTATGTATGCGTAAACTATGTGGAAATTGTATGTGTAATTTATTTTGAAATTTAATGAGTTTGCATGTGTAATTTATGTGTAAATTTGAGATTATGTGAAAATTTATATTATATAATATGCATGTGTAATGTATGTTTTTAGATAATGTATGTGTTTAGAAGTTGAGATTGAATTTGATATTTAACTCGAATTTGAATTTGAATTTCTATTTAATTTCAATTGGAATTTGAATGTTTGAAAATATAAGATATTTAATTATAAATGTTCAATTTATTTTATGGTTATCATGTAGTTATGATAGCCTAGTTTTTAAGGAAGTTTTATTAGATGACACAAAAATTTAGAAAAAAAATGGTTCATAACACCTCTTTTTTGCATATTGAAAATTTGTCGGTAATCTGATTTTAAATTTTTTATTTTTGTAATTTTGAAAATGTAAGTGACATGGGCTCTATTATCATAAATATTTTTTGCTATTTTTGCAAACTCCCCTAGTTTTAAGTAAAAATTAGTTTTCAATATGTTATTTTATGTCTGCAGGAATTATGACACTTCTGAACGGTGTTCATGAGGCAGATGTGTACCTGAACTTGGACGCGTTAGATAACGTGGGAGGTTACTCTTTGGTGGGCGACACTTAAGTGTGTTTTTTAGATAACGTGGGAGGTTACTCTTTAGGTCAGTCTCGTTACCCTAAACACTTGTAGTTATAGTTATTGACCGATCTAATAGTGTGTTTTTTAGTAGATCCTTCACAACCCTTGCTCCCATTCCTAGGAGACGACAACACTCAAGGAATATTGAGTTGGAGAGGTATGTACAACAGGATGGGAAAATACCTATTTCAATTCTTTAGGAAGGGATAGACATGTCTCGCCACACGCTCCTCATTTCAACTGCATGATCGACGTGTTAATGCAAGACACATTTCGTATCTAAGCCCTGAAGTGGGCTAATGTACCGCGAGAGTGCATCGAGATCATCAAAGGCAGCCTAGCGGTAAGTTTGTAAATTTTTTAACACATAAATATATGTTACACCTACATATGTAGAAGACTAATTTTCAAACCTATTTCTTTTTGTAGCAATGGTTTGTGCTCAATCTTGAAGATCCAACACTTAATCGATTTGTTGAGCATTAAATGCTCAGCGTGTGTGTCGCGACGTGATCGCTACGCGGAGCGGCCGACCTCCCCGTTTATTTTATTTTAATAAAAATTTTGGAGTCGCCACCAATCATATTAAGGTGTGATTGGTCACCCAAAAAAAAAAGAAAAAAAAATGGTCTGCGTACATTCAGAGATTTAAGTTCGGGAGTCAGTTATGTGTAGGGAAGGTGTTAGCACCCTACAACACCCAAAAAAATGGTTACCCAATTTTATCTTTTAAATTAAATTATAAAGGTTCACAAAATAAAATTTTATTTAGGTTTTGTTTAAATGTCCCATGTTTATCAATTCATATCGAAGAAAGTAAAACTAAGCATGAATTGATGATTATGAGTGGCATAGGAGCCATTAGAAAAATTAAGTTTATTTTTGTTTTAAAATATTTTTATTCACCTTAAGAATATTAAGATACCAACACTTGATATTTTAATCTCTATCATAGGTGTTTAATGAAAAATTTCATATATCTAGAATTAATAAATTCATAGAAAATACTACTCAGTCTCATTTAAAATATGAAATGTGTTAATTTAAAAAAAAAATCTATTAATTAAATTTCAAACGGAAAAATTTCATGTATTTATGGATTTTAAATTATAAAATCCATAAAAAACAATACTTTTTCTCCAATTTACATTATTATAAAAAAAAATAATAACAATGACAAAACATTATGAAATTTGAAAAATACTTAGGTGTAATATGCTGAGATAAAATAAATACATTGATAATATATGCAAAATGTAAAAGATATTAATGTAGGATGCAAGATAATTAATTAATACAACATATGCAACATAATTAATTAATTCAAAATGATGAAATAATTGATTAATGCATAATTAAACGAGGCCAAATGGATATCAAATAATAATTAACAGTTGAATGCTAAAGTAGGTTTGGCCCAATATGCAAATAAATAATATTGCGAATAAATAATCACACCAAAATAAATATCAAATAATTATAGCCACATATGCATACTGATTAATTAATACATCATGCAAATAATTAGAATGAGGGAGTGAAAATGTCACATACAAGTTGCTAATTAATTAATAGGCCAAATGAAAAATGGTTGTTGCCAAATATTAATTATATCATGCATAATTATTAACATGGATAATATATGGATAACAGTAATTATTAACAGAGTATGCCATATGGATACATGGATAAAGTAATTAACAAAAACTGTAAAATGGATGCCAATGAAGAATGAGTATTACCAAATACAAAAGGCTAATTGATTAATTATGCATAATTATTAAGGATGCCATATGGATATAAGTAATAAGTAATTAACTGTAAAATGGGTGTCAATGAAGAATGAGTATCCAAATACAAATATATGATGCTAATTAATTAAAAAGAAATTAACACAGATGCCCAGTAATAAAAGAAAATTAACACATAACAGAATGCTCAATATATAAAAATTAACACAGAATGATACATAAAGATACACATAATGGATACACATAATGGATACACAACAATTAAAAAGAAATTAACACAGAACAGAATGTTCAATATTTAAAAATTAACACAGAATGATATACATAATGGATACCAACAATTGAAAAGAAATTAACACAGAACAGAATGTTCAATATTTAAAAATAAAAAATAAAAAATTTAATATGGAAGGTAGAATGCTCAGTATTAAGAAAGATACAAATAATAAAATTAACATGTTAAATGATGGTAAAATGATGAACACGATAGTTCATAATTAAAAGCAGTATATCAAACAAGAAGAAGAAAAAAAAAAAATCATTAAACAAGAATAAGAATAAAAAGAGGAAAAAGAAAAAAAAACTTACCAGCAGGTCTGCCCTTCAATGCCAAAGGTTATTCCTTTTTGATCTTCTTTCACTCTTCCCTTCAATGCCAAAGGTTATTCCTTTTTGATCTTCTTTCACTCTTCCCCTCTTTCTAAATCCTCCAATAATCAAAAAAAAAAAGATCCCCGCTTTCTTTTTCCTCTTTCCTTTTTATAGGGCAAGCTCCATTGCTTTTTTTTAGATCACGAGATGGAGTGCAGATTACAGAGAAATAGGAAGAAAGTGGGAGAGTGGGAGAAAGTGATAGAGTGGGAGAAAGTGGGAGAGTGATGACGAAGAAAAAGGGATGGTTGAGAAAAAATAGGAAGGAAATCAAACCTTTTAGTTTTATTTTTATTATTTATTTTTAAATGTATTTATTATTATTATTGTTTTTTTTAAATATAAATTTAAGATTCAAATTCAAATTCAAATTCAAATTCAAATTCAAATTCAAATTCAAATTTAATTTCTTTTTCTTTTTCTTTTTTCTTTTATAATAAATAAATATAGGACAAAATACGGTATCTACAGTTTGCCCCCCTTTGTCCATCCTGTAAATATTTAAAGGTGAACAAAGGAAATAGATAAAGTATTTGGCCGATCTTTTTTATTTTAGAGAGAGAAAAAGAAAAAAAGAAAAAAAAAAAAAAAAATCAACCTTAGCTCTAGGACTAGGTTTGATAAAGTGGAAGGACCTGATAGACAGGCTTCGGCCTCAGCTTCATATCTGGGCTCGATTTAACCAAATTTTTTTATATAAAAAAAAAAACATCAACCTTAGCTCTAGGACTAGGTTTGATAAATGAGAAAGGACCTGATAGACAGGCTTCGGCCTCAGCTTCATATCTGGGCTCGATTTAACCAATTTTTTTTTAAAAAAAAAAACATCAACCTTAGCTCTAGGACTAGGTTTGATAAATGAGAAAGGACCTGATAGACAGGCTTCGGCCTCAGCTTCATATCTGGGCTCGATTTAACCAATTTTTTTTAAAAAACATCAACCTTAGCTCTAGGACTAGTTTGATAAAGTGGACTCATCCTTCTTTTAAACTATTTGAAATTTAATTTAAATATTATTGCTTTTCAAAGGAATAAATAGCTCACTACTCCATTTTACCAATACCATTAACAATTTATGAGCATTGTCGTCATAGGATAGAATAAGACATATATCACGAGAATTTTTTAAGCTGTCAACTCGCCTCTCTTCGTATCAAAACAAATGAATCCAACTGCGATAGATTGTACTATGTTGTAAAAACATAATATTGTTTTAGTTTTGGACTTCACAAAACATGAATCCTTTAGGATGTAGACTTCCAATTACAACAGCTCACAATCATAGAGAAATGTGTCTGGACTTGTAAACGCCTACATTTTCTTAAGTCTTAACAAGAGAAAATCATGGCTTTTACTTGGTTTGCAAATACAATAAGTCGTACTGAATCTTTATTAATTAACAAATAGATAGAACAAATGGGCTAATGAATAATGGATGTTTACTCTACTTTGATGGCATTTAAAAAGGATGAAAGAAAGGATTGACAAATAAAGAAGTGTTTGATATATATGATAAGAAATGAAAAGATAACAACGATTCTTGGAATAGGAGTACAAAGAGAGGAGATAAGGGGAAGTTTATACAAATGGAAATAACATTCTAGGAACTAAATGTAAGTTTCCTAGAAATACCCCCGACTTCTTTCAACACTACGAAGTTTTCTATGAAAAGGGCTCACGCATAGTATCTTCGAACATAATCTGAATTCACCGGATTTTTTAACTCAACACCATCCATATTGGTTAAAAGTAAAGCTCCTCCTGAAAATGCTTTTTTACCACGAACGGACCTTCATAATTAGGAGTCCATTTTCCTCGATGGTCCTTTAGAAATGGAAGTATCCTTTTTAACACTAAATCTCCTTCTCGAAAACTTCGAGGGTGTACCTTTTTATTGTATGCTCGCATTAGTCTTTTTTGGTAAAGTTGTCCATGACTTAATGCTGTCAAACGTTTTTCTTCAATGAAATTCAACTGCTCATAACGACCTCTTATCCATTCAGCTTCATCTAACTTAGCTTCCATGAGAACTCTCAATGAAGGTATCTCAACTTCTAAAGGTAGGACAGCTTCCATACCATAAACCAAAGAAAATGGTGTTGCCCCTGTTGAAGTACGAACTGATGTGCGATATCCATGCAATGCAAACGGTAGTATTTCATGCCAATCTTTGTATGTTGTTGTCATCTTCTCAATGATTCTTTTAATATTTTTGTTGGCTGCCTCAACTGCCCCATTCATCTTGGGCGATATGGAGTCGAATTTCTGTGATTGATCTTGAATTTCTCACAAAGTTCGTCCATCATTTTGTTATTAAGGTTCTTGGCATTATCTGTAATAATACCCTCTGGTAGACCATAACGACAGATCAACTCTTTTTTGATAAACTTGAGCACCACTCCTCTTGTAACATTGCAGTAAGATGCCGCCTCTATCCATTTAGTGAAGTAATCAATGGCTACAAGAATAAAACGATGACCATTTGAGGCTTTAGGATCAATGGGTCCAATAACATCAATTCCCCACAAAGAAAATGGCCATGGTGCTGACAAGACATGCAATGGAGATGCTGCTGCATGAATCCTATCCATATAAATTTGACACTTTTTACATTCTCTTGCATATTTTATGCAGTCTGATTCCATCGTTGTCCAATAATAACCAGATCTAAGTATTTGTCTGGCCATAGTATGTCCGTTAGCATGTGTTCCACATATTCCTTCATGAATTTCTATCATAATTTGTTTTGCTTCTTCCACATCAACACACCGAAGGAGTACCATATCATGGTTTCTTTTATAAAGAACTTCACCACTTAAGAAAAAGTTCATGGCCAACCTTCTTATTGTGCGCTTGTCATTCTTTGAAGCTCCATATGGATATTCTCTACACTTTATGTATTGCTTGATATCAAAATACCATGGCTTGTTGTCATTTTCAATATTCATGCAATATGCCGGCGCATCTCTTTTCGTAATTTGGATTGGATAAAGCTCATACTCAAGATTAAGATTAAACATGACTGCCAGGGTGGCTAATGCATCTGCCATTCGATTGTCTTCCCTATGAACATGGTCAAATGAAATTTTCTCAAAATTTTGAGATAATTTTGCAATGTATTGGCTATAAGGCACAATTTAGCATCTCTTGTTTCCCATTCTTCCTTGACTTGATGTATTACTAGCATTGAGTCACCCAAAACTTTCAACTTTTTAACACTCATGTCGATTGCTGCTTGAAGTCCCATAATACAAGCTTCATATTCAGCGATATTGTGAGTGCATTCAAAACATAACTTAGCTGTTAGGGGAAATACCTTTCCTTTTGGGGAAATTAGTACAACTCCAATCCCATGTCCCAACTCATTTGAGGCACCATCAAAAAGCATAATCCAAGTCTCATGATCCGTAGCATCATTTTCAACTAAAAATATGTTTTCATCAGGAAAATCAACGCTCATTGGCTCGTAATCTGCTACTGGTTGGGCAGCTAAATGATCAGCAAGCGCACTTCCCTTTATTGCTTTTTTAGTAACATAAACAATATCATACTCTGACAACAAAACTTGCCACTTTGCAATTCTACCAGATAATGACGGTTTCTCAAAAATGTATTTTATTGGATCCATTTTTGAAATAAGCCATGTCGTATGATATAACATATATTGCCTCAAACGGTGAGCGGTCCATACCAAAGCACAACAAGTTCGCTCTAACATTGAGTATTTCGACTCATAATCGGTGAATTTTTTGCTTAAATAATAAATAGCATGCTCTTTCTTTCCTGATAAGTCATGTTGTCCTAGAACACCACCCATAGAACCTTCTAAAACCGTCAAGTATAGGATTAACGGGCCTGTCAATACAGGTGGGCTTTGTAGATATTGCTTAATTTTGTTGAAAGCTTCTTCACAATCCTCATTCCATTTTCCTGGATTATTTTTACGTAAAAGCTTGAAGATTGGTTCGCAAGTTGGGGTCAAATGTGAGATAAATCTGGATATGTAATTCAGTCTTCCAAGAAAGGCTCGAACTTCTTTTTCCGTTTCAGGGGATGGCATGTCCATGATAGCCTTCACTTTATCTGGGTCTACTTTGATCCCTTCTTCACTGACAATGAATCCCAACAGTTTTCCCGAGGTTGCCCCAAATGTACATTTGGATGGATTTAATTTCAATTGATACTTTCTCAACCGATCGAATAATTTTTGAAGTATAGTTGTATGATCTTCATTTGCCTTGGATTTTGCAATCATATCATCAACATACACCTCTATTTCCTTATGCATCATATCATGAAAAAGTGTAACCATTGCTCGCTGATATGTTGCCCCGGCATTTTTCAAACCAAAAGGCATTACTTTGTAGCAAAATGTTCCCCAAAGGGTAATGAATGTTGTTTTTTCTCTATCTTCTTCAGCCATTTTGATTTGATTATATCCTGAGAAACCATCCATGAAGGAGAAAGTTGAATATCCTGCAGTGTTATCCACCAACATGTCGATGTGAGGTAAAGGGAAGTTATCTTTTGGACTAGCTCGATTTAAATCTCTATAGTCCACACACATTCTCACTTTTCCGTCTTTTTTAGGTACTGGAACAATATTTGCCACCCATTCAGGATATTTGGAGACTATGAGGAATCCTGCTTCAATTTGTTTTTGTACTTCCTCTTTCATTTTAATCAATATATCAGGCTTCATTTTACGTAGCTTTTGTCTTACTGGATTGCATTCTGGCTTCAAAGGAACACGATGTACTACAATATCCGTATTTAACCCCGGCATATCCTGATAACTCCAAGCAAAAATATCTGAGTACTCACGTAACAAATTGATTATTTTTTTTCGAGTTTCACTGGTCATTGATGTGCCAATTTTTACCTCTTTTGATTCCTCCTGAGAACCCAAATTGATTACTTCAACTAGCTCTTGGTGAGGACCTAAGACCTTATCTTCTTCTTCTACTAATCTTAACAGTTCTGAGGATATTCTCCCAGCATTTTCATCGTCACTCTCTTTGTCAGATTCCATAGTGTATATTAAGGTATCAAGGGTAGAACTGGAATTACTAACATCTTCGTTCTTATGAATGTTGTCTATGAAAAAGTTTGGACTTTTGTGTTTAATTTGCAAGATGCAAGAAAGAAAGCAGAGAGAAGAAGAAATTAGAAAGAATGAAAGGAAAATGCGAAAATTTCATTAAATAACAAGAAAGAGGAAAAAAAAAAGTACATTCCATTTTGTAAAGCAAACAAAATACTGTGGCCTTAAGTAGAACCAACTAGAAAATTAAAACAAATAAAAGTTTAATCATTACTCTTGAAAATCTCCAGAAAATGTAGGTAGGTCTACAACATCCCAATTGTTAAGCTCAAAATTAGGTGGACATGCATAAACTGTTTCATCTTCAAATGATGCTTCTTGTGCCACTGCTGCAATTGATAAACTCTCCATCTTTGTTAACAAACAATGTTTTGAATCAGAGTCACGTGATGAGTAACTTATACCAGCACTCTTGAAAGTATCATATAATGCTGGTATAAATTTTAGACTTGGATCAAACACCATCATCCCTTGCTTTTCCAAACACCTTTTCTTCTTTTCTTTTTGAAGCCTAATTTTATCATATACGTTTGGCATATAACCCAAACCAAATCTCCCTTCATTGCTTGGTGTATTTAGAAGTGTTTCCAAGCTTTGATTCAAACCATATCCTCCACTTCTCATCATCCTTTTTGTCGTAACTTTAGGCATGTGTGACTTTATTACTTCACCTGCAGTTGCTTCCATCATAGTTGCATGAGCAATTTCAAAAGAGCGAAAAGAACACTCTAAAGCTTCTTCTGTTGCCTCCACATATGGGGTTGATATCGGTTTTGTTATCAGAAAATCTTCCTCTCCCATTAAACAAATCATCTTACTCCCAACAATAAATTTCAATTTTTGATGCAATGTAGATGGCACCACTCCTGCAGAGTGAATCCAAGGACGACCTAACAAAAAGCTGTAAGTAGGTGTTATCTCCATTACTTGAAAGACTATATTGAAAGTACATGGGCCAATTTTGATTGGTAATTCAATCACCAATTACTTCTCTTCGTGATCCATCAAAAGCTCTCACTACCATAGTACTTGATTTGATGTATGACATGTCCACTGGGAGCTTTAATAGTGTAGATTTAGGCATTATATTAAGAGCTGAACCGTTATCCACTAAAACTCTTGCTATAACATAATCCTTGTACTTCACTTGAATATGCAGTGCTTTTATATGGCCTAAACCTTCAGGGGGAATTTCATCATCCGTGAAGACTATAGAATTTGAAGACGTAATGCTTCCAATAATTCCGCTGAACTTTTCCACTGAAATGTCATGTCCAACATGTGCCTTATTCAAAATATCTAATAGCACTTTGCGATGAGGCTCTGAATTTAAAAACAAAGATAATAAAGAAATTCGAGCTGGAGTATTATGCATTTGCTCTATGATCTTATACTCACTTTGTTTTACTATTTTCAAGAATTCGTTTGCTGCCTCATCTGTAACAGGTTTTTTGCATTCTATATCTTTTGCTGTGACAGACATCTCTACATCCTGCTCTTTGTCATGTTCATTCACATTTCTTTTCTCACTTTTCCTCCCTTGCCCCAATGTTAAACTACTTGAAGGAGCTGTTAAATTATCTGGTTTATAACATCTTCCACTTCGAGTTATCCCGCTGATTCCTGTAATATTATCAACTGAAGGACCTGTAATGACTTGGCAATCATACCGCCATGGCACCGCTTTCAAATCCTTAAATTTGAAAGGACTCGGTACTTCGACAATGAGTTGTTTAGGATTGCAAGAACTTGATTTATTACGATTTTCTTGATAAAAGACTGTCAAAGGCCTTGGTAAAAAGGGATTTTCCTTTTTTGCAACTTCACCCATTAATGTACATATTTTATTGTCTTTCATCTCATCTTTTCCTTGTCCTTCGTATACTGTGAGTATCTTCGAATCCATAAATTGTTGTACTTTAGATCTAAATGTACAACATCGTTGGATAGGTGGCCTGCAACTCCTTGATGGAATATACAACGTTTGCCTTCATCGTATCCTTCGTATCTTATATTGGGGTCTAAATACTCCAAACTAACATATCCTGCTTCAAAAAGACCTTCAAAAAGTGTTTCCATAGGCATCCTTATCTCATGAACTTCATTTTTACACTTTCCAACAAAACAATCTATCGCATTCACTTTTGAATTTTCATGATTAGGAAGTGGATTGTTGTTGACATCCGGCTTCTCACCAGCTTTTTTGAAGCTCAACCATCCAGCATTAATTAAAGATTGCACCTTCCTTTTCAAAGCTAAACAATTTTCAGTTGAGTGTCCCACTCCTCCGGCATGATAATCACATCGAGCATTTGGATCATACCATTTTGGATAAGGAGGTTGTATAGGATTTATTGGGATAGGAGCTAACTGTCGATTATGAACTAGCTGAGGTAAAAGCTCTGTATATGTCATAGGAATTGGGTCAAATCGAAATGTTTCTGAGTTGGTCTTGCTACCCTGACCTTGTACAAACGGTCGAGAAAAGTTTGAATTTACAAGTTTTGGGGCTCCAGAGGGAGAGTGGGTTGGTACATAGTTGTTATAAGGGATATGAGTAACATTGCTTATATATGAAGGAAAACTTTGGTCATGTTTTCTTTGGCCAAAAGTTGATTTGTGGTTCCCTAAATTAGGAAAACCAATTGCATGAACCTCACCTTCTTTCTTCTTAGGTGTTGCTCCTTTCTTTAATCCACCATACTCAGCTGAAGTCTCTATTAACCTCCCATGTTTTATCCCATATTCAATTCTTTCACCAATAACAATAATGTCAGAAAAATTGGTTGTAGCATTACCAATCATTCGATCATAGAACGGCGCCCGCAAAGTATTCATAAACATAAATGTCATTTCTTTGTCTGTTAATGGTGGTTGAACCTCTGCGGCTATATCTCTCCATCGTTGAGCATATTCTTTAAAGCTTTCTGAACTTTTCTTCTCCATCCGTTGTAAGTCTAAACGATCTGGAGCCATATCAATATTATGTTTGTATTGCTTTAGAAATGCATCAGCTAAATCCTTCCAAACATGAATGTGTGCATTATCTAATTGAATATACCATCGAGTAGCTGGACCAGTCAAACTGTCCTGAAAGCAATGGATCAACAATTTGTCATTACCAATATGCGCTGCCATCTTTCTACAATACATTATAAGATGACTCCTTGGACACGATGATCCATCATATTTGTCAAATTCGGGAACTTTAAACTTTGTTGGAATGATCAAACCCGGTACTAAACACAACTGTGTTGCATCTATATTTCCATAAACATCAGTCCCTTCAATTGCTCGCAATCTTTCTTCCAAAACATCTAGTTTTTGCTTAGCCGGAGTGTTTTCATTTTGCCCCATGTCTTGAATTTTAGCCTGAGTTTCCAATTGTTCTATATCTGGGACAGGAGGTGGAACATCAAAAAATGGATTCATAGCAACATAGTGTTGAGCAGTTTGAGACTGTGTAGCGTTCATGTGGCGTGCGTAAATCCTGGGGGATAAATGGGATCATCGGTGTCTTGAACTGATTGCTTGATTGTGTTGTTTCTATGACGACTTTTCCTTTTCCTACTTGAAAGCAATTCCAGTATTTTTGAAACTTGTTTCCCAAGACTATTAATATCTTGTCTCATTTTATCCATGTCTTTATCTTGTTCTTCCATGATTCGACTTTTATGCATCGTATTGTAAGGATGATGAATTGGAGTAGGGTGAGCTATGTTTTACTTTGATTATTTTGAAAACTTTGAAGAACTAAAGAGAAAGGGAAGAAAGAGAAAGAAAAAATTAAAAATTTTAAAATCAAAAATCAAAAATAAAAACATGAAAGAAAAGGAATTTTATGTTTTAGCTTAATTGTTTTTTAATATTTAGTTAATTTTAGAAAATAAAGGTTTCATGTACCTAAACGTAAACATTACTTTCTTTAAAGTATGCATGAAACCAAATGACCCAATTTCTAGGGAACTAAGATAAATAAAATTTAAATATCAAACTCAAAATAATAATATAGAAAATACTGTTATTGAATTTTTTTTTAAAAAATGAAATATGTATTATTTAAAATTTTAGGAAAATGTGAAACTTTGTTAAAATAAATAAATAAAAATAATTTGAACAGTTGACTTTTGGATAAAATATGTCAAAAAGAAAATGACATGGTGTTGGTATCATCTAAACTCTTAGAAATTAAAGGCTCAAACTTTTCTAATGTTATTTAAGAAATAACAAAAGAATTAATCTGAGCGAGGATTTTTCATGTGCCTACACGGAGTCGAAACCCTCGAAGTCAACACTACTCCATCCTCAATTCTAGTCCTATAAGGTTGTGCCCGGGTAGAGGGCTTGTGAGTGTGTGCAAAAAAAAAATGTACAATAACATAGTACAAATATTACATATGAATCAATAAAAAAAAATAATTAAGTGAACCAACATATTATAATATAATAAGAATAAAAGATAAAATGTCTGGCTTGACTCTCTTACACATTGCAATGTCCCAGTGGAGTCGCCAAGCTGTCGCGACGTGATCGCTACGCGGAGCGGCCGACCTCCCCATTTATTTTATTTTAATAAATAGTTTTGGAGTCGCCACCAACACATATTAAGGTGTGATTGGTCACCCAAAAAAAGAAAAAAAAAAATGGTCTGCGTACATTCAGAGATTTAAGTTCGGGAGTCAGTTATGTGTGTAGGGAAGGTGTTAGCACCCTACAACACCAAAAAATGGTTACCAATTTTATCTTTTAAATTAAATTAAAGATTCACAAAAAATTTTTATTTAGGTTTTGTTTAAATGTCCCATGTTTATCAATTCATATCGAAGAAAGTAAAACCTAAGCATGAATTGATGATTATGGTGGCATAGGAGCCATTAGAAAAATTAAGTTTATTTTTGTTTTAAAATATTTTTATTCACCTTAAGAATATTAAGATACCAAACTTGATATTTTAATCTCTATCATAGGTGTTTAATGAAAAATTTCATATATCTAGAATTAATAAATTCATAGAAAATACTACTCAGTCTCATTTAAAATATGAAATGTGTTAATTTAAAAAAAAATCTATTAATTAAATTTCAAACGGAAAAATTTCATGTATTTATGAATTTTAAATTATAAAATCCATAAAAAACAATACTTTTTCTCCAATTTACATTATTATATTAAATAAAAAAAAGAATAATAACAATGGCAAAACATTATGAAATTTGAAAAATACTTAGAAGTAATATGCTGAGATAAAATAAATGCATTGATAATATATGCAAAATGTAAAAGATATTAATGTAGGATGCAAGATAATTAATTAATACAACACATGCAACATAATTAATTAATCAAAATGATGCAAAATAATTGATTAATGCAGGATGCAAAATAATTGATTAATGCATAATTAAACGAGGCCAAATGGATATCAAATAATAATTAACAGTTGAATGCCAAAGTAGGTTTGGCCCAATATGCAAATAAATAATATTGCAAATAAATAATCACACCAAATGAATATCAAATAATTATAGCCACATATGCATACTGATTAATTAATACATCATGCAAATAATTAGAATGAGAGAGTGAAAATGTCACATACAAGTTGCTAATTAATTAATAGGCCAAATGAAAAATGGTTGTTGCCAAATATTAATTATATCATGCATAATTATTAACATGGATAATATATGGATAACAGTAATTATTAACGGAGTATGCCATATGATACATGGATAAAGTAATTAACAAAGACTGTAAAATTGATGCCAATGAAGAATGAGTATTACCAAATACAAAAGGCTAATTGATTAATTATGCATAATTATTAAGGCATGCCATATGGATATAAGTAATTAACTGTAAAATGGGTGTCAATGAAGAATAAGTATCCAAATACAAATATATGATGCTAATTAATTAAAAAGAAATTAACACAGAATGGATGCCTAGTAATAAAAGAAAATTAACACAGAATGGATGCCCAATAATAAAAGAAAATTAACACAGAATGGATACACAACAATTAAAAAGAAATTAACACAGAATGGATACCCAACAATTAAAAAGAAATTAACACAGAACAAAATGGATACCCAATATTTAAAATGAAATTAACACACAACAGAATGCTCAATATTTAAAAATAAAAATAAAAATTTAATATAGAATGAAAAGTAGAATGCTCAGTATTAAGAAAGATACAAATAATAAAATTAACATGATAAATGATGGTAAAATGATGAACACGATAGTTCATAATTAAAAGCAGTATATCAAACAAGAAAAAAAAAATCATTAAACAAGAATAAGAATAAAAAGAGGAAAAAGAAAAAAACTTACCAGCAGGTCTGCCCTTAAATGCCAAACGTTATTCCTTTTGATCTTCTTTCACTCTTCACCTCTTTCTAAATCCTCAAATAATAAAGAAAAGATCCTCCTCCTTTCTTTTTCCTCTTTCCTTTTTATAGGGCAAGCTCCATTGTTTTTTTTAGATCACGAGATGGAGTGCAGATTACAGAGAAATAGGAAGAAAGTGGGAGAGTGGGAGAAAGTGATAGAGTGGGAGAAAGTGGGAGAGTGATGACGAAGAAAAAGGGATGGTTGAGAAAAAATAGGAAGAAAATCAAACCTTTTATTTTTATTTTTATTATTTATTTTTAAATGAATTTATTATTATTATTATTGTTTTTTAAAATATAAATTTAAGATTCAAATTCAAATTCAAATTCAAATTTAATTTCTTTTTTAATTTCTTTTTCTTTCTTTTTTCTTTTATAATAAATAAATATAGGACAAAATACGGTATCTACACATCCATTCTCCAGTTGGCTAAAGGAGGGGAAAATGTCTCATTCTTAATTTCTAGGTTTCAAACTTGTTGGTGACTCATTAATTAGCAGTAAGCAATTGAAACTTACAAGAGCGGGGATATGTTATCTGGCGGAGGTAAAGACTTATCCACATAGGAGGTAGTCGGTGAAACTGATACCACCTCACATCCAACAAGTTGTTTACAAATACAAGAAACTAGCATTTCCAAATTAAGAATATCATATCAAGGATGGTGCCATCGGGGAGGGAACATAAATGCCATGCATGACTAAAGGTGGTTTTTTTTTCTTCCACAAATCAGAGCCTTTGCGACAGTCACGCTTGTAATTCATCACCACCTCATCTTATGTACTTGAGACTTGTACTGGTTTTATAGGTTTTGTCAATTTTGAGATTATAAACATTTTGGACTTAAAGAAGAGCAGAAACAGTAATGGTTAATCAGTGGGCAAGTGATAGCCATTAGGATAGAACTCAAATATTTTTCTCACAGGAAAAAAGTTTCAAAGGCAGTTACCATCCGTAATCCAGCAATGAAGTGTACGCCCATATCCAGAATGAAACCCCTCTGACACAAGACATATGTTATCAATGAAAGATAAAATTTAAGAATACATCATCGGGATAAAAAAAACAAAAAGAGAGAGAGAGATAACATATATATAAATGTAGAGGTCTTGTTATTGGGCATTCCATTATACAATAGTTCCATCTATAATAAGAACATCATATTCTTCCATGAAAAAGTGTAAAAGTGGCAATCATGAATCATGATTTGATGGGAAAAATGAAAACAGCATAGATAATATTTAAAAATTGTGTTGTGGTTGTTTACTAGAAGAACACTTACAGCGAAGTCCCGTCACCAAGAGCTTGAGAAGTAGGGGTTCGAACTATTCATTGATCCTTCAACAATCACTTGGACGCTCATCATATCCCCAACGTTAGCAATTAAGTTTTTGCATTGCAAAACAATAAAGAGCATTTTGCCGAAGTACTAGAAAGAATAAAAAAACAAGAATAAAAAATCTAAAAAAAGTACCTCAGCAAATGCATATTCCAACTCGCTTGTGGCTGCATTACAACCATATTGCCAATTTAGAAATTGCTCTTTGTAATATCTTCAACTTAGACCCAAGCCATTTTGAATGCAACTTTTTCAGTGTACGTAAAATGACTTTATGGGTTCATGGTTGATGATATTGATTTGGGTTTTTCTTTCCTTTTTTTCCTTTGCTAAAAAAGGTTAAGATAAGAGAGCCACTACCTTCAACTTAATATAACTTATAAGATGAAATAATTTTTCTCTGTGATCTATAAAGATGCATTATTTATATCCTATGTCTCAACTGGTCCATTAGAACTTTCATTGTCATATCAGTTTCATAAATAGTGGTAATAGGAAGACAACATCTAGTCTCGATAAAAGTGATATACATTGGGATCTATACTATGGGCAATTAGAATTTATACTTCCAGATCAATATTCTCATTTCTCAAGAGAGAGACTATTGGGATCATAAAATAATACTAACAGAAAATCTGGCACTTGGCATGCATCTTTGGGAAAAAATATTAGGTTATGAACCACCAGGAACAATGCTTGACACCGCTAAGTGATCCATGTTGGGGAGAACCATAAAGAGGATCTCAATTGAAAAGAATTATGTCAAATATGTGAATCTAACCTTTTACAAATGATCTTTTCAAAAGAGTTTACAACAAACTTTACCTTTAAAAGGAGTTTGATAAAGGACTTCAAGCGTGAAAGTCCAAAATCACAAACCTAAATAAAATACCACCAGATATGTACCACATTAATTGATCAAAGCAAACACACACACTAGAGAGAGGGAGTAGGGAAATGGGAAGGAACTAGCACAATCACTAAGAACATGATTTAAGTATCAACAAAAAGTCAATATTCTCCAAGCAAAAACATGATAACTAATCATAAAGAATTATGATTATGTTTTAACTAATCAAAATTTTATTCAAAGGGTCTTATCCCCTACCTCAAAAGAAAGTTAACTAATAAAATTAGAACCATTAAAATAAAATCTAGTTCACCAGGATTCCACTATAATAACATTCTAAAATGATTTCCTCCTATGTACATTCAATAATCAAGATTTCCTCCCATGGGCATTTCATTAAACAATTGGTGGGCAACACAAAAGAAAGAATATTCATTTACTTAGTGGCAGCCAGAAATCTAGAAAAATTAAGAATAAATACAAAAATTTGTGAAGAACATATCTTAGATGCAATGTTGAGAATTGAGTTTCAAGTTTAATTGAAATAATCGGCAGGAGCAAGAACTCGATTCTTCTTAAATTTCGACTATGAGATTTTGTATCTAGAAACCACTTTGTAATCTAGCAAATAGCCTAAAGCTTTATTCAAATGCAATCTAGCAAATAGCCTAAAGCTTTATTCAAGTAATAATAAGGGATGAAGAAATTACAATTGCCTTTTGGAAATGAGGATAAGAGGTGGAACGAATCTGAGAAAGGCGAGATTTGGAGGCTTCAATGGTAGACTCCAAAGAGTGGTCGTAGCCCGTTCGTCGTGTAGTAGAAGAGGTACATGCGGCGTTGGAGTGGGGAGATGGCCACGAGGGGGCAGTGCCAATGATGGACCTCGTCGTCGTCTGGAGAAGGGAGTTCAAGGAGTTCGGAGATTGGGAGGCGAAAGGGAAGAAATCTGAAAGGGGAGGCGAAAGGGGAGAAAGCAGAAAGGGGAGGCAAAAGGGAGAAAGACGAAAGAAAGGGGAGAAGGGAGAAGGGAGTAAGTTAAAAATCCCTAAAAAAGTTATTTTTTAATATTAAATATATTAAATATATTATTTTATTATTATTTTAATTCTATTTTATGACATCAAATAACTGTCGCGAAAAATATTTTCCGAAAATTTCCGTCTTTTTCCGCCAAAAACGCGTTTTTTTCCCTTTCGTGACATTTTTTTTTCCTCCTCTATTTTGTGATATAAATAAATGTCATAGTAGAGGGTTTTTCTTCTAGTGGTAGTCGTTCCGTGGTTTTTCCCCTTACACTAAAGAGACGTTTATGACAAAGAATGACTTATAATAGTATGAGTATTATAATAGTTTGTATTTGGGGTACAGACTATTATACTCTAAACTAATTATTATATTCTATGTTTGAGGTGCAAACTATTATAGTCTGAGTTTTTATAGTATGTGTTTGAGGTACATATTATTATCGTCTGTGTTAATATAGTTGTGTTTGAGGTGTAGATTATTATAATATGTGTTTGAGGTAGAGATTCTTATAATATGAGTTTTTTGCTATTCTTTTTTGTCATACATATATATTGTACATAAAGTAGTGTACATTTTTTTCAATTGATTTTATCAAATCTGGTTAATTAGGATGTTTATTTAATAAATTAGGATGATTAATTTTGGATGGAAATTGATTTGGTGGTCAAGATGGTGTTAAATATTTATTGTCATGTTAACTTTCATAAATGATGTTACATTTTTAATTTTTTAATGTTACACAAATTTTTTCTAATTTTTTAATTAAACTAAATGTTTGAAGTTATATATCGAACAAAATTCTTTTCATGTTTTTTCTTGTGGCATAATTAAAATTTGTAAAATATATGATGACCCTTGGGAAGTGAAAAATAGTAACAAAAGAGAAATGGGGAGTGAAGAATACTGACATACGAGAAATAGGAGAATCGGTAGAATAGTTATAATCCTAATTTTAGGGTTATAATAACCCTTTCAGCCAAACATGGAGTGAGTTTAAATTCCTTCCTAATAAATTTTGGAGTCATTATTTTTCAAGCTTATTCTGTTTGAATGGTTCAGCTGCATATTAAAAATCCAACAAAGTGATATCCAGCTTGGTTCAAGCTACAAATTGGGAAGCCAACAAAGTTTGTGTTGATTTTGTTCACTTAGTTGGTTGGTTAGTTTTAGTGTGTAGACAAGCGAATGGTCAAGAACAAATTGAGAATTATGGAAGGGAAAATCAAAATTGCTTATTGAGCTTAGTTTTAGCTTGGTTCAGGCTCTTGTCACAGAAATGGAGGGAGCAGCCACAGTAGTAACAAAAATCAAAATAAAGGAAGTTTTGGGAGTAAATTAAACAAAAACAAACAATGTGTTGAGTGAGAAATTTTGGCCAATTAAATACATCATCATAACGAAAACCGAGCATGTTGTGAAAATTATATTTTGATATTATCTTGGATAATTAAAATTAGGGTCTTTAACTAATATGACCTAAAATTGTATACCATATTACAAGATTGATCTAAATTTCTCAAAATTTTCAAAAATGTTTTAAATTAACTAATATTTTATATAGGGTCCAAATGACCAATTTACCTTTATTTATTATTAAGAAAGTGGACTATGTTTAATATTTTCATTTATTAGATATTCCATGTAAATATGACAAGTGATTAAATTACATTATAGTAATATTAATAATAAAAATTGTCCTTTAATTAGTTCTTTTTGTATGATTTTTTTCAAAAGTTCTCCCCTTGTGATTTCTCTCCCTCTCCAATCTCTCTCTCCATCCACTGTTTCTTTGAGTTTTGAGTTTGCATTCTTTTTCATATATTTTACGTAATTATAGTATATATTGAATAATACGGTATATATTTTATTAATAAAAAGTTCTTATATTAATTTGTTTATGTATTTTATTTAAATATTCATATCTTACGTAGTAAATAATACGTTATATTTGAAATAATATTGATTATGTATGAAAGTTGTCTATGTTTACAAGAACATGAATGAGAAAAATTTATGATGAGTATATGTAATATATGCCATTAAAATATTAGTTGTTCTCTGGTTTATGTATTGTTGAGAAAAACTGAATATGTTTGCAATATAGGGACTTTGATGAAAGAATTGAAGATCTAGGGAATTGTTTGAAAAGAAAATGGTTGAAATGTTAAATTGCTTTATGAATAGTATATATGAAACAATACATTGTATATTTCTGAATGAAATGTTATGCTATCAATTTGTTAAACTGGTTTGTGTATTTTACTTCAAATATTCACTTTATATGTAATAAATAATAAGTTATCTTTGAAACAATAGTGATTATGAGTATATTATAGTATATATTGTTCATTTAAGGTTAATAAAAATTTATATTTTTTATTCGAAATACACTATGGTATATTGAGTATATCGAAGATAACATCATTTATGTATTACTGAATATATTAAGTAGTATATATGTGACAAATCACATAAGATATATGTATTATGCAGTAGTATATATGTAAGAATTAAAAAAAAATATTGATCGGATATATAATCCATGTTAAATGCAGTAAGAAAAAAACACAGAACATAAAAAAAATGTGTATGTATTATTGAATATATGTAGTGGTATATATGTAACAAATCACAAAACATAAATGAATTATTCAGTAGCATATATGTAGGAAATATAAAAAAAAATATTTAATGAATATATAATCTGTGTATATATTATATTGGTATATATACGCCGTAAGAAAAGTCACAAAACCTAAAAATTTCCTAAGACATTTAGGTCTTTTGTCTAAATCTTTCTTAAAATTACTCATACCTAAAACAATTCAAGCCCCGTGATAGAAATTTAACCAAAGAAGATAATGAGGAGCTCAAGCTAAACTAAACAAGTAGATGGGTCAAAGCAAAAGCCTAAGCTCAATAAGCAAATAGGTCAAAGCAAAAGCCTAAGCTCAATAAGCAAATGGGCCCAAGCCCAAACCCAAGTCCAACAAGCAAATGGGCTCAAGCCCATGAAAATTATCTATAAAGAGGTCTTGTCATTCATTTAAGAGGGATTCGTGACAAAGAGTTGAATGTCTGAAGAATTAAAGATTCAACCTCTGAAGCTCTCAAGATATTAAAATTCTTATCGACCTCGAGATTACCACCATCTACAAAAATTGAAGACCTCAAAGATTAAACGTAACCTTCCATGAATTCCAAAATATTGAAGCTCAAATTGACTTATATCCACAACTTCTTAAAGACGGATGAGTTAGATGTTATAAGTTTTTGCTTTACAATAAAGAGAAGGTATATAAAAAAGTAAATATTAGAAATTGTATTAATTATAGTATATTGATACCAATACAAAGTTTAAATTTCACGAATTAAATTTTTATGAAAATCCTGTTTGAACATAATATTTCCGATTTAAGAAAATGGATCATAAGGAGATTCAGAAACAAGAACAGAACATGGAAATATTGAAAAAGGAACGAGGGAAAATATGTTGCAGGCTTGCAGCTGCCACACAAATGATTTATATGTTGTTAATTTCACATATCAGGACACTAATTGTATAGTTGATAATAGTGCGGCAATTCATGTTTACTTTCAAGGAATGAGTTCTCCTCATAATATACATTAGCTATAAGAAGTTTGATTCGTTCATGGGGAGCATAGTTATAAGAAAACAATTTTCTAATCACTGTGTTTTCGTTAAAAATGTCGTTGACGAAAATTTCATTATTCTCTTACTATATGTATATGATATTTTGATTGTTGGTGTTGATAGCAAAACATTCATGAACTAAAGAAGGAAGTAAATAAATCTTTTGTTATGAAGGATTTGGGGCCATGAAACAAATTCTTAGCATTAAAATTACGTGTGATAGAAATACTAAAAGTTTGTGGTTGTCATAGGAAAAATATATTGAGAATGTGCTTGAACGATTACATATGGACAAAGCTAAGCTAGTAAGTGTTTCACTTGACAATTACTTCAAGCTTAGTTCTAAATAGATTCCTTCAAATGAGAAAGAGAAGGAAGACATGGAGGGAGTTCCATACTCCTCAATTGTTGGTAGCTTGATGTATATATGATGGTATGTACTAGACCAAAATATGGCTCAGGTTGTTGGTATTGTTACTTGATTTCTCTCCAATTTGAAAGAGAACATTGGAATGTAGGGAAATGGATTTTCAAATATCTCAAATATACTTCCAGAGTATGTTTGTGCTTCGGGAATGGAGATGTAGTGTTTAGTGGATATACATATGCAAACATGACTAATGATGTTGATTCTAGAAAATTTGCTTATGGTTATTTAGTTACTGTCGCCACGTGCTCGAGACGATGTGGAGCAGTCGACATTCTCAAAATAGTTAGTTTTAAAAGAAAATAGAAGTCGCCACCAATATTTTTTAAGGTGTGATTGTCCACCAAAATAAAGTAAATAATTATTTTTAAAAAAATGGTATGTGAAAAATAGAATTGAGTTCGGGAGTCATTTGTGTACGAGGAAGGTATTAGCACACTTCACCCGTTTAGAAAATGATGGTCAAACTTAAAGTCTTGAATAAAATTTATTTACAAATTTTTTATAATTTTATTTCCTTGCTCATCACTCCAATATTTGAAGCAATGATCTCATAAAATAAGTGGAATAAGCCAACATGAGCTTTCCATTAATTAGACTATATTGAGAAAAATTCATCACCTTTAAGAAAATGAGAAATTATTACAATTTCTTAAAATCTATCATAGGGTAGTCTTCGAATAAATATTTTTTTTTAAAACATTGATTAAATTTATTTTTTCTTGGGATAAAATCTCGACATCCCTATTTATGAGGATTTGGGAGAAAACTTACTGACTGCAGTAAATTTCTTTATTTTTTCTATATGAAAATATTTACATCAACCAAGCTTGGTATTTATAGATGCTTGGTAGTAACTAATAACGTCTATCAGATTAACTAATACAACAGAAAATAATAGTCTAACTACTTTATTGTTAATATTTCCCCTCAAGTTGGACGATGAATGTCCTTCATTCCCAACTTGGATATATGTTTGTTTAAGGTAGATGAAGGTAGCGCTTAGTGAACATATCAGCTAGTTGTAGGCTAGTGTTGATAGGTAAAACCTTTAGAAACCCTTCAACTATTTTTTCTCGAACAAAATGGCAATCAATTTCTATGTGTTTTGTTCGTTCAAGAAATGTCAGATTCGAAGCAATAGCAATGGTTGCTTGATTGTGACAGAAAACAGTGGCTGACATCAAGGTTTTTACTTTAAAATCAGTAAGGAGTTGTGTGATCCATACTAGCTCAATGGTGATTGATGCTAAGGCTCTATATTCATCTTTTGTAGAGGATCTTGAGACGATTGCTTGTTTCTTAGATTTTCAGAAGATGATGGAATTCTCTAGGAAGATACAGAACCCTGTGACTAATCTTCTAGTGTCAAGGCACGATCCCCAACCAGCATCAACGAAGGCTTTTAAGTTAAACGAATCAATAGGTTTTATTAGAACACCTTGTCCTAGGGAACCTTTGAGGTACTTCAATAGGTGATGAGCAGCATCTAGGTGATGTTTAGTAGGCTTGTGCAAAAATTGGCTTAAGCAGTGGACAGAGAAGCAAATATCAGGTCTGGATATTTGTAAGTATATCATACTGCCAATTAATCTTCTATAGCAAGTGGCGTCTTCCTCAGTTAGTTGTTCTCCTTCAGATTTACATAGCTTCAGACTACGACCATAAGTGCTACAACTGGTATAGAATCAAGAAAACTAGTATCTTCTAGAATTGAAGACAATATTTTCTTTGGAGAGCATAAGTCCTCGTTGAGATCTTGATAATGCTAGACCCAAGTAATATTGCTTGCCCTAGGTCCTTTAATTTGAATTGTGCCTTCAGAGAATCTTTGACTGAATTGATACTTGAAGGAGATGGTCCTATTAGTAATGTGTCATTGACAATATACTAATAATGCTACAAAGGTGCTTCCATTCCCCTTAGTAAATAAGGAGTAATCAGCCTTGGATTGATGAAACCATGTGAGGATATTGTTGCTGCAAATTTTAGGAACCATTGCCTTGATGCTTGTTTAAGACCGTAAATGGACTTATTTAGTTTACAAGCCAATTTCTCTCCTTTGTCTGGTACTTGAGAGGTTTGATAACCCAATGGTAGGGTCATGTGCACTTCTTCAAATAAGTCTCCATTGAGGAAGCATTATTTATGTCCATTTGGCTAATGACCAATTATAGGATGTGGCAAGAGCTAAGAATATCTTCACAGTGCTTATTTTCGCCACTGGTGAAAAGTATCCAAAAAATCGATTCCTCTTGTTAGTTATAGCCCTTTGCTACAAGTCTTGCCTTGTATCTATCAGTGGTACCATCCGGTTTGCATTTACTTTGTACACCATTTGTTACCAACGATGTGATGATCCTTTGGAAGGGATACAATTGTCCATGTGTTGGTTCTTTCCATAGCTTCTATTTCCTCAGCCATACTTTTCTCCAAGTTGATGTTTCACAGCTTTATAATATGTGGGTTCATAGATGGAGGTAACACTGAACATATAGTTCTTATGGTGTTGGGAATAGGCATTGTAGGAGAGGTATTGGTTAAGGGGAAAAGGTTGAGTTTTTGGGAGGTGAGGTTGCAATGGAAGTCTTTTAGGTAAGATGGTGGGTGGTGTGGTCAGAAAGATTTTCTGGTCATGATGGGAATTGGTGCTTGGTTAGTGTTACTGGTTTCTTCTAAGTTACTGACATGTGGATTTTGATCATCAACAATGTAGTTGTCTTCAGGGGTATCCTCTATCGTAGGTCTTGCATCAGTAGTTGTAATAGTAATATCTTCCTTTTCTAGGCAATCAAATAGGGGGTATGGTATGATGAATTGCTCAAGGAAGTCATAGGAGATGAGAATGTCCATTTCTTTGATAGAATGAAAGGGAAATAATTCTTCAAAGAATAGGACATCCCTAGATATAAAGAACTTTCTTTTGGCTATGTCATGTAATTTGTATCCTTTATGCCTGATGGGAACCCCATAAAAAGCACAAGGTTGTGCTCTAGAATCAAACTTAGATCTGTTTACTAAGGGGGTAGAGGCATAGGCAAGACACCCAAAGGTCTTAATGATGTTGTAATCTGCTTCTTTCTTGAACAGAGCAGCAAATGGAGTGTTATTTGATAGTAATACTATAGGTTGTTCTGATCAAGTATGCAGCATTTAGAACACATTCTCCCTAAAAGATAAGAGAAACCTTTGATTCGAACATCAAGGCTCTTGCCACGTTAAAAAGGTGTTGATTTATTTTCCACTACTGAATTTTGCTGAGGAGTGTAAGCACACGAGAATTGATGAGTTGTTCCAGTTTTGGCAAAAAGATCCTTGAAATTCAACTCCGGAGCATTGTCAGATCGAAAGACCTTGATGAATTTTGAAAATTAGGTTTCAATTAACTTGAAAAATCTAGGAATAACTTGTAGAATATCATTCTTATGTTTCAAAAGATATACCCAAGTGTATCTAGATTTATCGTCTAAAGTGGTGGCAAAATATGAATGACCAGCATGTGTTGGAGTTTTAAAAGAACCCCATATATCACAATGTATAAGATCAAATACATTTTCAGCAATATTATTCAATGTAGGGAAAGAGAGACGTTTTTGTTTAGCTAAGGACAAACATGGCCAGAGACGATTTTATTACTTTCATTTTTTTAATTGAGTTAAAAGATGATTATATTAATTTTTTTGGAAAGTTGTCATGGTAATATTTGGAAAGTCAGAAATTTCTATCATCTTAGCTAGCTCCTTTATTCTGCTGATAGAGGGATGTCCCATCCATTTACGCCACATAGAGGCTGAGACTTTACACATTTGTGTAGTGTGCTTAATGCAATTAACTCTTTCATTCTTCATTCTCAGTAGGTAGAGCTCATTAGTTAATTCAACCTTCCCAAATCGTTTTCGAAAACCACTTGTCCTGAATAAGACAATTAGAATCAGCAAATGATATGTCAAATTTGTCATACTTGAGGAGAGTACTTATTGACAGTAGGTTATACTTGAAGTCAGGAATATAAAGTACATCTTTCAATACTAGATCATTTGATATGAAATATATCCTATATGCTCAACCTTTAGACGAGTCTTAGTGGACAAGATAACAAACATATTTTGGGCGCTATAGTGATTGTAAACATAAACTTGTCATGGCAAATATGTGAGGATGCACCAGAGTCAATGATCCATGTTGAGGGATCATGAGTGAGTTAGAGAGGCAAGTACCTGTTATGTGTGTAGTCTCATTTTTTATATTCTCACCATTTTGAGGTGTGTTGAGATGAGTTTGAAGCATGCCCAGAAGTTATGTATATTGATCACTATTGAGACTAGCAAAAAAGACAGATTGATTGCTCCTAGAAGCTTCTGTCATTTGTCATTTCTATCTTGGATTGTATTGTTATGCCTTTGATGGACAGAATTATTGTTGTTGGCAAGTCTATGTCCAGGTGGGTAGCCATGTAACTTGTAGCATTTGTCAGCAGTGTGTCCTTTATAGCCACAGTTTGAGCATATAGGTCTTTCTTCTTGGATTTATCAGAAGAAAATCTTCTTTCAGAGTTAGCCATCAATGTGATGCTCTCAATGGAGGGTGAAGATCCAATGGATCTTTGTCTTTCTTCTTGGATGATTAGAGAAAAGACTCTATTTATGGGAGGTAAATGATCAATCGACAAAATTTGGGCTCTAATCTACGAATAGGATTCATTTAATCCCATGAGAAAGGTCATTACAAATTCTGCATTCAAGAAATCAATCATTTTCTTTGATCCTTCACAAGTGCATTCATCCATAGGACGATATTCCACAAGTTCCTGCCATATAGTGGTGATTTTTGCATAGTATATTTCAACTGCTAAACTCCCTTGTGCAGTACTTACTAGGTCCTTTCGTAACTGGTATATGTGAGGTCCATTGGACTGTTTATATCATTCTTTCAATTCATCCCACATCTCATTTATGTTTCCATTATAACAGGCTTGCTCCTATCTCTTTCGAAATGAAGTTGATAATCCAAGAAGCTATCACATCAATGTTGCATTTCAAGCGAAAAAATAGATTACCTTCTGAAGGTTTCTTGATCAGGCCGGTGATGAACCCAACTTTGTTCTTTCCAGATAAGGCCAGCATCATTACTCTACTCCATGATGAGTAGTTCTTTGATCCTGCCAATGGTGTAGAAACAAGGTTGGTGGTTGTACTGATCGAATGATGAAGTATGAAGGGATTTAGCTGGGCGTCAAGATCAGAAGAGGTAATCGAAACTGAGTGGTTGGAGCTTCTGGACATCGAACTCTCAGGTGTCGTCGTTACTATAGACTCCATGAGGGTAAAGGAAGTTCGGGTTTTATTCTGCAACTCTTATTTGCGGAAATTGCTTTGATACCATAATAGAGGAAGCATAATTCTGGAGAAAACCTACTGATTGCAGTAAATTTCTTTATTTTTTTGTATAAGAAAATATTTACATCAACCAAACTTGGTATTTATAGATGTTTGGTAGTAACTAATAACTGTCTAACAGATTAACTAATACAACAGCAAATAACAGTCTAACTACTTTATTAACAGTCTAACAATTAACTACTTTATTGTTAATACTCCTAAAGATATTAATCCCTCACCTCAAAAATTTAGAAATAATTAACTCTTAGATATTTCTAATTCCACCGTCGAAGTTTTCCAAGGATAAAGCGTAAAGATAAATATGATGTAAGAAAAAAGAAAAATAAATTAATTAACTAATATAAAATAACATGGTAATATTGTTGAGATAAATTCAATGCAAAATGAAAAAAAAATCATGAATTTCAGAATAGATGATAATAATTATTATGTTTGTGAAGAAAATAAGTTAAAATAAGGAATTAGATGATAATAATTATTAAGTTTGCAACGAAAATAAGTTAAAATACGGAAAAGAAAGATAAAGAATATAAAAATAGTTGACAAAAAAAAGGAAAGAAAGAAAGAAAGGAAAGAAAGAAAGAGAAGTAAAAAACAAAAAGGAAGTAATTTTTTAAAAAAGATTTAAATAAAAAGAAGTAATAATCAAAAGAAATTAACAAGAATGAGTTTCCAAAAAATATATAAAATAATAATAATAGTTCAAAGAAAAAGTAATAAAAAAATATTAACAACCATAAGTATAGTAAAAAAAATAAGTTTTAACAAAACAATGGAACAAAATTATGTTGAGTACAATAATAATAATATTTATTTTAAATAATAATTATAACAGAATTTTTTTTATTGTTCGTATTTTTTCTCTATATTTTAGAAAGAAGAAAATAAAGATCTAAGACTTAAAAAGAAAGTAATAAAATAACGATAAATAAAAACAAAAAAAAAATCTGTCTTTTTCTTGTTTCCTATTTTTTTAGAGAGAAGAGAAAGACTAAATGTCTTTTTTTTAAAAAAAATAAAGAATAACAATAAAAAAAACAGTAGCCAGGAGATAATAAAATTTTTCTTTACGACATATTCTTTTATATCTCTCTATCTTTTAAAGAAGAAAATAAGGATTTAAATCCCAAAGAAAATTACTCGTTGATAAAATGCAAACTTTGGGAGTAAATTCCTACCAAATGCAACCTACAATTAAGTTTATTTCAACATGAGGTTTAATTATCTAAGTAGAAATAAATAAAATAAAAACACTAACATAATGAAATGAATAAGAAAATCTCACATTTTGTAGAACTTTTCTTCAAATTCGCAGAGATTTTCTCTCAAAAATTTTCTCGACCAATTTTCTTTAAAAGATTTTTTTCTTAGAAACTTTCTTCCACTCTACCAAATGACAAAAGTCCCTATTTATAGACGGGGTGTACCATAAATTAGAATAAAAATTAAAATTGGATATTATGAATAAATTAAATTTTATTTTTTCCGTAAATAATAGAAATGAGATTTTAAAAAAATAAAATGATTTCTTTTTTTCTAAAATAAATATAAATAGGTTAAAAGATTTTATTAAAAACAAATTAATTTCTTTTTTTTTTCCTAACGAAACGGTCCCTCCGTAACCAGTCATTCATAATATCGAATAAATCATTTTCGTCTTTGGTAAATTTACCAACGGCTATAGTCATAGTGATCCTCCTATTCAACTAACTTCAACCATTTTCGACCACCTCATTGCATTTTCAGGGCCTTCGAGTCTAGCATTTCTGTATGATTTCTACTTTCCCTTCTTTCTAATGGGTTAATTTTTTTTTCTAAAATGAGTTTAAAAATATTTACTAATTTCTTTTTTTCCTAAAATGGGTTAAAAAGATTTTATTAATTTCTTTTTTAATCTATAATGAGTTAAAAAAGATTTTATTAATTTCTTTTTTTTTCCAAAATGAGTTAAAAAATATTTTATTAATTTCTTTTTTTTCCAAAATGAATAGAAAAAGTTACATGGGGGTATTGATAAAGTAATTTCTTTTTTTTCTAAAAGAATTTGATGTTATAAATTTTTTTCTAAAATGAAATTGTTTTTTTTTCTTTTGCTTAAAATGATTAGATATGCTTAAGAGAATAAAAAATTTATTATAAGAAAACAATATTTTTTAAAAAGAAAATAATAATAATAATGTATGATAAAATTAGTTGGCTACAACATGCCCCTTCGTGCATCCTTGTAGGAGTAGAAGGTAGACGAAGGTGTGGCCACTATCTCATCAAACTAAATGTTGAGCAAGAAATTTCGGCTAATTAAATCATGCCACATCATCACAACAAATATTTGATAATTATATTTTTATTTGAATTTGATACTTAAATTTACTCAATTCAAGTCCAAGCTCACACAAGTAGATGGGCCCAAGCCCAAGTCCAACAGCCCAATAAGCAAATGGGCCCAAGTCCACCTAAAACCCACAAATTTTCTCTATAAATAGAGACCTTTGCCATTCATTTGAGGGGTCTTTGGTTGAAGGAAGAAGTGAAGCTCTGAAAGTACTGAAGCTCTAAAGAATTGAAGATTCAATCTTCTACAAGCTTTCTAGACGTGCAAGTTCGTATCAACCTCGAGATCAACATCTTCTGAAAGATTGAAGACTTGGAAGATTAAACTTTCCTTGGATTCCAGAAGATCGAAGTTCAAATCGACTTGCAACAACATTCTGAAGATCGAATATCAAGAAGTTTTAAGTTTTTAACTTCTATTCAAGAGAAAGCATCAAAGGAATAAAATACTAGAGATTGTGTTTACAATATTCATCAATATAACAAAGTTCAATTTCACGAAATACGTTTCTTTGAAATCTCGTGTGAACAGTTTGGCACGCCCATTGTGATAATCTCTTCCTTTCATCTCTCTCTCTTTTAAAGGACATCTAAAGAAATCATGGCATCCAAAGGCAATACTTCCAAAGCTCCAAGTGACATCGACAAGCAGCCAAATACTCGTAGCCACTCAAGGGAGACTCAATCATCTGAGGAAATGTCATCCTTTGAGGTTACAAAGAACATATGGGAACAACTATCCAAGCCACCAAAAGGAGGAATTATAATCAAAGAAAATTCTGGGATTGACGAACGAATGTCCTCCCGTGAACGCTCGAATGAGGAGATTCCTCATCCAAATATCATGTCGGTTATGGTGACTGGTGTGGATACAGGTGAGGACAGAATGACTGAGCTTGAAAGAAGATCAATATGCTCATGAAGGTCGTTGAAGAAAAGGATAATGAGATTGCATCTCTCAAGAATCACATTGAACGTCGTGATGCTGCTGAATCAAGTCATACACATACTATAAAAAAATCATAACAAAGGGAAGGCAGTTATGCAAGAAATTCAACTACAAAATTCGACCTCAATTGCATCGCTGTCTGTTCAGCAGTTGCAAGAAATGATTGTAAAACTCCATCAAAACTCAATATGGTGGATCTGCTCAAACTCTCTCTTTGTATTCCAAACCATATACGAAGAGGATCGATAATCTCATAATGTCGAATGGATACCAACTACCCAAGTTTCAACAGTTTGATGGAAAAGGGTAACCCAAGACAACATGTTGCTCATTTTATTGAAACATGTGAAACTGCTGGTGCGAGAGGAGATTTGTTGGTAAAATAGTTCGTTCGAACTCTGAAAGGAAACGCCTTCGATTGGTACATCGACCTAGAACATGAATCCATTGACAGTTGGGAGCAACTTGAGGGGACTTTCTCAATCACTTCTACAAATACCAAACAACGGAAGAGGGAATCAGTCATCGACTACATAAACCGTTGGAAAGCTCTGAGCCTGGATTGCAAAGACAGGCTCACATAAATGTCTGCAGTTGAGATGTGCACCCAAGGCATGCATTGGGAACTTCTATATTTTGCAAGGGATAAAACCACGCACGTTTGAAGAGTTGGTGACTCGTGCCCATGATATGGAACTAAGTATCGCACGTAGAGAGCAAAAGATTTTAGTTCCAAAAATGAAGTGACAAAAATGAAATTGATGACACTAAAATGATTGCAAATAGTGTCATAAATGAGTCTATGGTTGTTCATGCAACCCCTTTGAAATCATTCTCTAAAAAAAAAAAAAAAATCGAAGGAAAGCATGATGGCAAGGAAAAGCGACGCCCAACTCTGAAAGAAAGACAAGAAAAAGTTTATCCATTTCCTGACTCTGATGTTGTAGACATGTTAGAGCAGCTGTTAGAGAAGCAACTTATTCAACTGTCAGAATGCGAATGACAGAACAAGCAGAGAAAGTAGATGATCCTAACAACTGTAAGTACCATCAAGTCATTAGTCATCCGATTGGAAAGTGTTTCGTGTTGAAGGAGCTGATTCTAAAGTTGACTCGTGAAAAGAAGATCGAGCTGGATATTGAAGAATTAGCTAAGATGAATCATGTTGCGGTATATATGACTTCAAGTGTTCCACCATCAACACAGCTTTATGATTAAAGAAAAGCTTAATTCAGTTTGGGACTTTTGAACCTATAATTGTCCAATTCCAACAAAGGATCGTGACGAAAAACTCCCAAAACAAAGAAAAGTGACTCATCGAAAAGGAAGACAACCAAATTTCATTCAAAATGAGTCATCATTTCGTCAAAAGCATGTGAAAGGAAATATCTTCCATGAAAAGCAAGGAAAAAGAAACAAGAAGATGTGGAAGCCTAAGTCTGTGAAAGAAAAAGACGAGGACTTCTGCCAGCCTCGACGGTTGATAACTTTGAGAGGATTTCTCCCAAAAAGCTTCCTTGATGCTCATCCCAAGGAAATATTAGAAGTCACTGCATGTCATGTTGTCAGTATACAGATGATCCCTGAAGAAATCGACAATTCAAATGAAATTAAGCCTTCAACTACTCAATCTTCAGTCTTTCAAAGATTGAGTATGGTCGCAAAAGAAGAAGAAACCAATGTTCAACATCTACTTCCACTAGAACTTCAACTTTCAAAATGCTAAGTATCTCCACATCGAAGAAAGGTCAACCTTCAACATCTGTTTTTGATCGACTAAATATGACAAGCGATCAGCATGAAAAAGATGAAAACTTTGAAGGTAAAATCACTTCATGAAGAAAACAATGGCGAGAAGATACAGTCGTGTCCATCACGCATGAAGAGGAAGTTATTTATTGACATAAACACAGATGATCCCTTGATCGTGAAGCCAAGACTTATTATATTCACCAATTCTACAAATGAAGAAGGTGAACAAATATTTGATGAAAATATAAGTTGTTAAATGTGTTAAGCTCCTAGTCAACAAGAGCTTAAAAGGTGAATGACAAAAAAAAAAAAAAAAAAAAAAAAACTCAATTGAACTACGTTATGACTTGATTCCTATGTTATACGAAGGGTACGTAGGCAACTTAAAGTTTACCTTAAGTTCAGTCGCATGAAAAGAAAAGGTATTATGTTTCACCGTGATGATGTAATCTCAATAGAGAATGAAATTCATGAGGAGTTACAACATAGGGCAAAGTCAAATTAGCAAGCTCTAGCTTTTCTCCCAAGTGTTGTGGCTGAGAGCAGAGTATCTTCTTCTCTCACGTGCTGCAGCAGTTGTCATCATCTGTATCTTCGACGTATTGCAGCAGTTGTCCTCATCTTTATCTTCTCATAGGTGTTGCAGCCGAGATGATTCATCTTCATCTTCTCACATATATTGCAGTCGAGAGGATTCATCGTCATTTCTTTTGACGTGTTGCAACAGTTGTCATCATCTTTATTCTCACATATGTTGCAGGAGAGGATTCATCTTCAATTCATTCTCACATATGTTGCACTCGAGAGGATTCATCTTCATCTTCTTTGACGTATTGCAGTTGAGAGGGTTCATCTTCATCTTCTTCGATGTGTTGCAGCCGAGAGGATTCATCTTCATCTTCTTTAATGTGTTGCAGTCGAGATTATTCATCTTCATCTTCTCGACCTGTTGCAGCAGCCGTCATCATCTGTATCTTCTCACAGGTGTTGCAGCTGAGAGGATTCATCTTCATTCGCACATACGTGTTGCAACAGTTGTCATCATCTGCATCTTCGACTTCTTGCGGCATTCGTCATCATCTGCATCTTTGACGTCTTCGACGTGCGGCAACTGTCATCATCTGCATCTCCGTCGTGGTGCATCTATCATCATCTACATCTCTGACGTGACGTGTTGCATGCATCATCATCTGCATATCTGACGTTCTATAGCGGTCATCATCTGCATCTCTGACGTTCTATATAACGGTCATCATCTGCATCTTCGACGTGCAATAACTGATAAGATCTTCATCTCCATCTTCGATGTGTCGCAACCAAAAGAATCATCATCAGCATATTCATCTTCAATGTGAAGTCGAAGAAGCATTGAGCACCATGATAGAGTTTCATGTACAAACCCAAGAAGCAAAAGCCAAAGAAGCAATGGGCGCCATGATAGAATTGCATCGTCTATCATGTATAAACCCAAGAAGTCACAGCAGTGGGCGCTATGATAGAGTTGGATCGTCTATCATGTACAAACCTAAGAAGTCGCAGCAGCAATGGTGCCATGATAGAGTTGGATCGTCTATCATGTACAAACCCAAGAACCAGAAGCCGAAGAAGCAATGAGCGTCATGATAGAGTTGCATCGTCTATCATGTACAAATCCAAGAAGCAGAAGTCGAGGAAACATTGGGCGATAGACTTGCATCGTCTATCATGTACAAACCCAAGAAGCAGAAGCCGAAGAAACAATGGGCGCCATGATAGAGTTGCATCGTCTATCATGTACAAACCCAAGAAGCAGAAGCCAAAGAAACAATGGGTGTCATGATAGAGTTGCATCGTCTATCATGTACAAACCTGAAGCCAAGATGCTTGCATAGAGCCTTCAAGAATGGCTGGAAAAAAAAAGACAAAAAGAAAGCTTAGTAAAAAAAATTAAGAAAAAATATAGTATTTGAAAAATATATATATATTAAGATAGAAAGAAAGAAAAATTTATATATATATAATATTTGAAAAAGACAACAAAATAAAACAAAAAGAAAATAATAGAAATAAAACAAAATAAGAAAAAAGAAACAAAAATGAAAAAAAAAATACATATGAACAAAGAAATAAAAAATAGAGAGAAAATAACTTGAATAAAAAAAAAAATCCTTATTTCTTTGAGCTACTACCATTAAAAAAAAATGTTTCTATGTCCTCAAATTGTAAGCCATTCGAAAAACTTTGAAGGAGCCAAATATTGGTGATATGAGGAATGATTTTATTCTCAACATGCTGTAGGAAAGGTGTCAAATCTCCAACTTCTCCCCCAAACTTTTCAAACAAAACTGTTAAAATTGGGAAGAGTCGAGATTAGTTCCTAATTTAAAAATAATAATAACAACAAATAAATTAGAAGTTTTTTTTATATAAAAAATATCTTTTAATTTTTTTTCTTCTAATTAAATCCATGATTAAAAAAATTTGGAGAACAAAATCCAAATCATTTTGCTTCTTCTAATTCATCAATTCAAATTCAAAAAAAAAGTTTGGCAAAATTTTCAAATTTTAAAGACAATTCATATAGCATAAGTTTTGCTAAAAACATAGAGGATTAAAAAATTTAAGGAATTAAAAAAAATCAAAACTTTGACTTAAATTCACGTTTCAATGAATTGGCAATATTCCAATTCTGTCCTTTCTTTTTGAGTCATAATTATCTCATTAAATTCATTGGTGAAAAAAAATATCTTGGTCATATTCAAAATGATATATATATATATATGTATATATACATATGATGTATATATATATATATATGTATATGTATATGTATATATATATGTATGTATATGTATATGTAGATGTATATGTATATGTATATATATGTATATGTATATGTATGTATATGTATATGTATGTATATGTATATGTATATGTATATGTATGTATATGTATACGTATATGTATATGTATATAGATGTAGATGTATATGTATATAGATGTATATGTATATGTATATCTTTTTATATGTATATTCAAAATTCACCAAACTTCATATAGCATTTTAACCACACTTATGTCCAAATGCATAGTGTGATTAATTTGTCATATTAACTGAAACCATAGTCAAGAACAGATCATTTGTATTTTTTTGTTTCAGCTTATTGTTTTCGAGACTCGTCCACCCATACACCGTGCACTAATCTCGAAAGGGGCATTTATTGAGCAAGAAATTTCGGCCAATTAAATCCTGCCACATCATCACAACAAATATTCTATAATTATATTTTTATTGGATTTTGATAATTAAGTTTACTTAATCCAACCTAATTCAAGTCCAAGCTTAACAAGCAGATGAGCCCAAGTCCAAGTCCAACAGCCCAACAAGTAATTGGACTCAAGCCCATAAATTTTCTCTGTAAATAGAGACCTTTGTCATTCATTTGAGAGGTCTTTGGTTGAAGGAAGAATTGAATCTCTGAAGTACCGAAGCTCTAAAGAATTGAATATTCAAACTTCTACAAGCTTTCTAGACGTGCAAGTTCGTTTCAACCTCGAGATCAACATCTTCTGAAAGATTGAAAACTTGGAAGATTAAACTTTCCTTGGATTCCAGAAGATTGAAGTTCAAATCGACTTGCAACAACAACATCCTGAAGACCGAAGATCAAAAAGTTCTAAGCTTTTAACTTTTATTCGAGAGAAAGCATCAAAAGAGTAAAATACTAGAGACTGTATTCACAATATTCATCAATATAACAAAGTTCAATTTCACGAAATACGTTTCTTTGAAATCTCGTGTGAACACTAAGATGTTTTAAACAAATTACTGACGTCAAGGACTATGGATAAAACAACCGTCACATGACAAATGATAAATAAGCTAGAGGTCAGGGATAAAACAAACATCACCACAATAATACAGTGTCAGTGACTAGGGATAAAACAAGCACCTCTTGACAAAATAATAAATAAGTTGGAGGCCAAAGAGAAAAATAAGCGTCATTGCAACAACATGGTGTCAAGGGTCAGAAATAAACACAAGCATCTCATGACAAAAGAATAAATAAGATGGAAACCAAGGATAAAAAAAGTGTCACCGCAGCAATACGGTGTCAAGGGTCAGAGATAAAACTAACACCTCATGACAAAAGAATAAATAAGTTGGAGGCCAGAGATAAAATAAACGTCATCACAAAAATATGATGTCAAAGACCAGGGATAAAACAAGCACCTCATGATAAAAGAATAAATAAGTCAGAGATCATGGATAAAACAAACTGCATCACAACTAAAATAACATAAACGCTACAAAGCACAATTTTAAATCGTCAAATGGCATATGTAAGTTATGCATGTATGCACAAGCATATTAATTAAATCATCACTTTCTTTTATACTCCCAAAAGGTTAAAGTACAAAATAACTTGTATGAATTCCTGAGTAACATTAGTTTCTGCAAGGTTTGCCACAAATTTGATATACGCATGGATACAATCCTTTTAGAACAGTGCAAAGAAGTAAAAGCACAAATAAACAAACTTTGAGGAAACTGTTACTACTCTTATGCATAATACTTCTTCACAAAATTTGCATTTAATGGGTTAGGAAAATCATTTCCATTCATGCTTGTTAAGATCAAAGCTCCACCAGAGAATGCCTTTTTTACTACGTATGGTCCCTCATAATTAGGGGTCCATTTTCTCTATGATCTTTTTAAATGGCAAGATCCTTTTTAAAACCAAATCCCCTTCCTGAAAACAACGTTGTCGAATTTTTCTATCGTATGCACGAGTCATTTTCCTTTGGTAAAGTTGTCCACTACACAACGCAGTCAGCCTTCTCTCTTCTATGAGATTTAATTCCTTGTACCTCACCCGTGTTTACTCAGCTTCTTCTAGCTCTACTTCTTTGATTACCTTGGGGGATGGCACCTCGACCTCGATAGGCAAAATAGCTTCCACATCTTGTACCAGAGAGAATGGAGTTGCCCTAGATGATGTGCGAACTGAAGTTCGTTAGCCGTGTAATGCAAATGGTAACATCTCATGCCAATCTTTATACATGATAGTCATCTTTTCAATTAGGGGTGTAAGAATACGAGTTGAACCCGAATAACCTGGACTACCCAACCCATATTATAAGGGTTGGGTTGGGTTAGATTAAAATATGGACTGGATTGGATTAAAAAATTGATTTTTTCGGGTTGGTTTGGGTCTCAGGTTGGAGGGTTGAGAAATTCGGTTCAATCCAACCCAACCCGAATTAATATAATATATATAAATAATAATAATAATATATTATTTAATAAAAAACAATTAGGTTTCTTATTTTTTAAGTTCAGATTATGGTGTATCTTGAACTTTATTTTTCATTTATTATTAAAAATGAACTTCATAAACATTTATAGATAATTTTTGGATTTATGTATTTTAAGAGTTTTGAATTTATTTGTGTTTGTAATTTTGAATTTATTTGTGTTTGTAATTTTGAATTTATTTGTGTTTGTAGCTTTGAATTTATGAATGCTTAGTTTGAATTTATTATATGAAATTTTGAATTATGTATGTTTGATATTTGAATGTAACAATCTTATACAACCCAATTTAAATGTAACTAGAAACAAAAGAAGAAAAAAAAACCTATATAACCTGACAACCCAACCCAACCCAACCCATATTTTACGGGTTGGGTTGGGTTGGGTTGGAAACTAAATTAAGGTTATTCGGGTGGTCAATCCAAATAACCCGAAAATATGGGTTGGGTTGAGAATCTCTCCCAACCCAACCCAACCCAACTCGATTTCAGCCCTATTTTCAATCATTCTTTTAATATTTTTATTTGCTGCCTTCACTGCTCCATTCATCTTAAGATGGTACGGGGTTGAATTGGAGTGCTTAATTTTGAACTGCTTACATAAATCTTTCATTATTAAGTTCTTTGCATTATCGGTGATGATACGTACAGGCAGACCATACCAACATATAATATCTTTCCGAAAATTGACAACAACTTGATTAGTGACACTCTTGTACGATGTAGCTTCCACCCATTTAGTAAAATAATATATAGCTACCAAAATGAATCGATAACCATTCGACGCCTTTGGTTCAATTGGCCCAATTACATCTATTCCCCACATAGAGAAAGGTCATGGAGCTATTAATACATGCAGAGGAAAAGTTGGAGCATGAATCTTATCGGTGTACATTTGACATTTATGACATTTTCTTCCGTATTTGATGCAATCTGACTCCATAGTCAACCAATTATAATCGACATGCATAATTTGACTTGCCATTATGTGTCCATTTTGTGTTTCACAAACTCCCTCATGAACTTCTTCTAGAATTATCTTAGCCTCTGATGCATCCACACATCTTAAAAGAGTCATATCGTAATTTCTCTTGTACAATACTTCTTCGTTAAGAAAGAAGTTCATAGCCAACTTTCTAATGACACGTCTACTAATTTCAAATGCTCCTAACAAATATTCTCGACATGTAGTTTAATGCTTAATGTCGAGTATATAGCCTAAATAGTTTATAGTATACGCATATGATTGGGCACCTTATTCTGGGAACACTATGGATGCGACCCACGTTGTAGTTAGTACAAATAATATGATCTTGAATTGTTCATGTAGAGACATGGAAGTAGGGGCATTTTATGTAAAGAGTTTACATAAGATTGGAGCTATGAAATAGTCGCTTTTAGGTTATAACATCGTTGACTTTAATAAAATCGACAATTTTGTTTATAGATATCCAAAGTAACTTATTAATTCTGAGCTAACTATGAACTTCTGTTCACATAGAATTATCCTTAGATTTGCATAGGTGAGAGCAACTCAATGACGTTGGTCCAATAAGCCTTCCATTTTAGGGGTAAGAATGAGTTGATAGTTAGGGACATAGGGTGCAAGACAAAATTCACTCTTACCCATTTTAGGGTTAGTAGATATCAGTTCCCTTAATGACTGAATCCAAGTCTTGAACAAGGGGCCCACCCTCTCATTGTTCCAAAAGGGATTAGATTTAGAGGTTGGACCTTAAACCAATTGTTCAACAGAGAATTAGTTGGACTTAATGAGCAAGATGTAGTGGAATGACACATTAGTTAATGAAGGTTCATTAGCTTTATCCAAAAGAGTTTAGCCAGTTAATCTCATATCATTAGAACCTGTGATCTATAGGTGCATTAGGTTCCCTTACTAGCTCACAAGGAATCAACTTAGAACATTATGATGGAATAATTTGCATTGTTCGAATTAGGTAAAGAGAGAGAAATCGACGAATATATTTGATATAGTCGTTGGCTATAAGCTTAGGAAAGAGCTTTATATTTAAATTTTATTTAAATATTAAAAATATGAATACATATTCATATCAGAAGCTTAAAATTGATGGAAGTGATCAAAGATGTGAAAAGTCAAAATGTTGACTTTTGACTTTGAGAATTTAAACTTTGACCGACTTTATATTCAAATGTGATTTGAAATTCGGAAAAATTCATGCAGATTCATGCTCCGGAGGTCGAAAATAGTCAAGACGAAAAAATGAAAAAAAGTCAAAATGTTGACTTTGTACTTGAAAAAGTCAAACTTTGAATTTGATTTAAATGTTAAATTACCATATTAATTTTATACTAATTTAAATAATAACACTTGTTGAGATTTGGCAAGCTCAGCATTTGCATGTGATATACAAGTGGCTTATTGCATGCAAGATACGTACCCTAGTAATAGTTAGTGGAATGTCAAGTGGTGAGATAGGAAAGCTCTTGCATGTAGTTTATTTGCAAAGAGGTTTTTTGCAAAGGTGAAAGATCTCTTGGTTTTTAAAAATGGTGAGAATTAATTTTGTAATTAAGAATTACAAAATAAAACCAAGAACTCTTTTATTTTTACTCTTAACAAAGATTTAAAAGTTAAGTTCCTCATTGAAAAAAGTATCACCTCTCTCTATTTTTTTCCTCCACCATTCGAGTCCCACAACTCAGTTTCAAATCTAGAGAATAGCAGGTCAACACTAGTGGTAATTCCGACTTCAAGTTCGTGTGGGGATTGCGAAGAGTTCATGAGGAGATTACAAGAAGAGAAAAGTGTCAAATGTGAGTTTTTCTTTTTACCCTGTCTTTGTTTCAATTAGGGATATTATGCATGTTGATTACTAAATTTGTTTGGTTGCAATTAGAGTAAAGTTTGTTCATTTTTTCATTGCGCATGTCTACCATTTTCATCATATCCATAGTGTGGGAAATCATCAATAAATGTGACAAAATAATACTTTTCTCCACAAAAAGGTCCACAAATATCACTGTGTATAATTTTAAGAAGTTGTGAGCTTGTTGTGGTTTCTTTATTAAATGTGTCTTTTGTTTGCTTTCCTTTAATACAATCCACACAAATTCCAAGGTCAATAAAATCCAAATCTTGAAGAATTTCATTCTTTATCAATCTTTTAATTCTTTCTTTGGATATATGACCCAAATGTTTATGTCGCAAGTAAGCTTATTGTCACGTGGTTATTTTGTTCACTCAACCAACGTGCGGCACAAATGTGTTGGGGTTGCACCAATGTAAGCCTACGAGACAATTGGACTTGTTGGAACAATCTAAGGAATAAGGAAATTCGATGGTAAGAAGTAGACAAGAAGTAGGCAAGAGTTGCACAAGGTGTTTGATGAAATGCTTAACAGAGCTTTTATAAAGGTTTCCCAAGGATTTCCAATGAATTCTAAGAAGTGCTTACAAATGAACCCCTTTGGGGGTATTTATAGAGGTACACAACCGACTTTCAAGCCCTAAACCGCCTTATAAGATTGGCAAAATAATTTGGAAAAATTACGAGCGCTCATGACACTGTCTGGAAGCTTCTAGAGCCGTCTGAGGCCATCTGGGCTGTCTAACGCATGCGCACCTTCGCACGTGTTCGCGAGCCTTCTCGGCCACTCGCAAAACTTGTGTTATTAACCATCAATTTAACTAAGTTGCATGAACCGAAGTTGAATGAAAGAAAAAAGGTAAAACAAACTTTGTTTTTGCAGACATCGAAGCTGGATGCCTTTCTTTCAACTAAGATGATTTTTTGTGAACGACTGCTTCAATTCTTTCAACTAAAATTCAAAACCGCCATTTCTTCTTCAATTCCATTAACAATTCCTTTTGCTATTTTTCTAGTCAGCCTTCTTAAAAACTACATTCATTAATATGTGATCCAAAACCACTTTTATCATTTAATAGAAGATTTGTCAATCTAACACAAATATAGTTAAATCGTTTAATGCATATATTGTTAATTAAGATGCCAAGCCATTAATCCATGCCTCTTATATGTGGTAAGGTGATATGTGAAACACATACTTCAATAATTGAGTTATGCTCGTTAGGACAACTTTAAATATTGTTGAACAAAATAATAAATTTGAAAAAATCAAACACAAAAAAATAAGACCAGAAAGAAATATACAATATATTATGTGAATACTGCTAAGCTCCATAAGTTAGATGTTGGATTTCCATTCAAGGGTGTAAAAAAGAAAAAAGAAAAAAAACACATCTTTATGCTTAAAAGAAACACATATCGTGAATAAATGTTCAAAATATATAAAATGCAACTCATGCAAGAACGAGGGAGGGAAGAAGGGTTTTCGTCGTCGGTTATCGACTGAGCACCATTCACCAAGTTGGAGAAGGAAGAAACATTCAACATAACAAGTTTTGTTCAATCCCATTTTATATCTCTTCATCTCTTTCAAGGTAACCCTAATCATACTAACTTCTTCTCTTTACCATCTCAAATCCTTCAATATTTTCAACATTTCGTAGATCTTTGGGGCTTACATCTCCAATTCGTTTAAGGGTATTCGAAATCTGCAATTTCTTTACGAAATGTCATTGACCCAGAACCAATTCCTCCTTAGACATTCGATTCCCCGCTTATAACTCAAGTGCTTGTTCTTTGAAGGCTCAAATCTCTCATGGGTGTTTAGCTTTTTGTTCTTTTTATGGAGTGTAGGGCTTAGCGGAGTGAACGGGACTTGATGGTGGTCACGGTCAGTCGTGCGGTTCCGTCACAATTTTTATTAATTCTTATTAGGAGAAGTCCACCAGCGTGCTAGGAATGTTTCATCATGGCACAGCAGTCGTCCCGACTTCATCGTCTTCTAACTCTCTTGGATAGTATCCTTCTTATTTCTGATGTTCTTGTAATGAAACTGTATTTTTCATTGTTATATCTCCATTAATTTTCACATTTGAGTTGGGTTTTTCCTTAACGGAATCCTAATAGCTGGTTCAACACAAGCAACAAGATTTACTGCAGCTCGTCAGTTGGGGGAAATCGCAAAATCCCATCCTCAGGACTTGACATCTCTTTTGAAAAAGGTTAAATTTTTTGAGGTTTCATTTTACTTTTTATATTGACGTTATTATTGTTATTTTTTTGGGTAATGGGTTGCAGCACTTTGTATTTTCGGTTGAAGAATCGGGTGGAATGGAATTTATTATATTGAATCAATATTTAACCGTCAGTTTATGTAAACAGGTATCTCAGTATTTACGCAGTAAAAATTGGGATACACGGGTTGCGGCTGCACATGCTATTGGGGCTATTGCACAGAATGTTAAGCACACATCTGTGTCTGAGCTCATTGACTGTGTTGGATTAAAGATTTCTGAGGCTGGCTTGTCTGTTAGTATCAAGGATGTCCTGACAATTTCTGATGTTCAGTCTGCCTTTAAAAGGTTTTTCTTTGCTTTCAGAGTTTCTAATTTATGCAGATGCATCATGTCAGTAGTTTACTTGCTGAATGCTGCATTTTCTTCACAACAGTTTTGATATGAATAATGTGCTTGAATTTGGCGCCTTGGTGGCATCTGGAGGACAGGTGATCCATCTATTTTACTAGTTTATTTTGTGCAAATATATATAATTCTATTTTTTTTAATTAAAGAAAGGAATATTTGCGATTGATTAAATGAAAAGTTACAAAAGAGTTCATGCACCAATATTCTTTCTTACTACAAACAAGCTTCCAACACTTCTCAAACTTTAACATTATCTAAACCACCCCTTGAATCTTCTGGCAATTTTTTTCTGCTATATCTATTTCTATTTATTACTTGTTAGTTTTCAGCATTCCAGTTACGATCTTTTATATTTTTATACGAGTTGCTATTCTAATGGCCCTTGTAGCTGTGCTAGGATAGGGTTATTAGAAGATAGAGGATTCACTAATTGGCCTGATCATCATCATCCTAAGTTGTAAAGTATTTTGTGAGACCTCCTATTATACATATGTCCGAAAGGAAGGGCTGAAAGATGACTTCATTGTGAACAGTTGGTTAGTGTGGGGCTGGTAGGGGTTTGTGTAGGGTATTTGTGAAGGAGAAATGATGGACATAAATAGGTGGTGAAGCTGGTTTGAGACTCAACTGAATCTCTTGGATGAACGGAATTTTATCTTTTTTTTTTTTTAAATTTTCTTTAATCGTTATCTTAATGTTGTTTGGCTTGTAAGGATTAGTGAACTTTTCATTTTGAAAAGATATATTGCATCATGGATCCTTTTCCCTTGTTTTCGTATTTTTGTTGGGTTTTTTCTTAGTGCAAGAAGATACCCAACATGTTTCCAGTATATTTTGTATGCAAAAAGACCTAATTGTGCAAATAAATTAAAAGTTGAAAGTTTTGCGTATTTACATGTCTAAATGATGTGTTTTAATGAAGCAGGAAAGACTCGTGAGTTTGATGGGTTTGTGAATTGATTTTTAAATATAACCTTGCAGGAGTTTGATGTCACCAGTGAAAACATCAAAAGTCCAAAGGAGCGATTGGCTCGTCAAAAACAAAACCTTCGTCGTCGTTTAGGTTAGCATACACACATGCATGCATTTGAAAATGATATATGATATATGGTATTTGAAAATGATATATGATGATGTAAGCATTGTATGCAATCTACATTATAATCTATATTATAATGCTTTCTTTTGTTTGTGTAAGGATATATTGGCTTTTAAATGCCATAGTTTTCATTTCTTATTGCTGATTGGAAACACATTTTTATACCATATGATTGGTTCCTTCGTAGTCTTGGTTATTCTTTGATATTTCATTTATCAATGAAATTGTGTCTTATCCAGAAAAGTTACTAAAATGAAAGACTAAAGAGACTAATGTTCAAAATTACAAAGTTCCACCAAGGTAAAAGGGTCAAATTCAAACACAAAGATAGAAGTGTAGAAACAGTAGTTAAGAAAATGATTGAAGTAGAAGAGAAAAACCACTAAATCATTTTCTCAATCAATTGACATAACTTTTTTCTCACCCTTTGATAGTGCGCCAACATAGTCTTCTAGGATGACTGAATCACTAGAAGTTTTGGACATGGGAATGATCTACAAGCTTTTCCTTTTGAGTGCTGGTGAACTTCGTATCTTGGTTGAAAAGGCAACTATGAAAAAGAAAAACAATAAAGTAAAAGTGAACCTGGTTCATGGTTGGCCTAGGGATAAAAAAGAGACACAGTCTCAATAAAATGACCAAGGGTCAGAGGTTCAATTTATGGTGGCCATCTATCTAAGAATTAATGTCTACGAGTTTTCTTGACAACCAAATATTGTAGGGTTAGATTGGTTATCATGTGAGATCAGTTGAGGTGTGCATAAGCTCGCACTGACACTCACGGATATCAAAAGAAAAAGAAGTGAATCTAGGTCGTTCTAATTCCAATTGTAACAGGGGTCGAAGAAAGGACCATTTTGTGTGCAGAAATGGACTGTTCAGTCCAAGATTGGATATTATCGAGCATAATTGATTATTTATTTTAATTATTACGATTTTTTTGTGCTTTGTAAGCTGATTGTTGGAGTTCCCAATATTGATTCAGTAATATACATGCTTCAAATATTTTTGAATTTTGTACCTTATTATTCATCTTGATTCACCACTTGTATTTGATTTCCATTTATCAGTGTTTGTTCTCCTAGATATTTTTTTTTCTTTAACGTTTTCTTGTTAGCTAACCATCTCTGTTCCTATTGCACAGGTTTGGATGCGTGTGAGCAATTCATAGATGTTAATGACATGATAAGAGATGAGGACCTTATTTTGGACAAGGTTAACATGTATGATAATGGTGGAGATAGGCAGATGTTTCCATCAAAATCTATACATAATATCCAGCAGTTTGTCGCTAATATGGTCCCATATATTGTATCCAAAAGGCCCAGTGCTCGAGAAATGAACCTTCTGAAACGGAAAGCAAAAATAAACTCCAAGGACCAGACAAAACATTGGTCTGAGGAAGGAGAGACAGACGTAGCAGGCACCCAACTAGTGGAAACACCAAGGGGCTTAGGTCCGGATTTATTAAGTTCACAAAAGGTACTATCCTTCTATCATTTCTTTGAATGGCTACCTGATCTTGTGGACAAATACCTTTTTCTTTGCTTTTTCTATAAGGCTTCTAGTGCTTTTCTTGGTACTTTTTGCTTGTATCAAATGCATGTATCAGTATTGTTTGGCTCCTATACGTATTCTGATGTTTGGATGTGGTTATGTAATTTGTTGGAGGTCATTACTATTATAAGAGGATGTTGAATAGTAGTTAGGGATGTCAATTTAACCTACAGAAACCTACCCCAAACGGGCAGGGGAATCATCGATCACTTGAAGAATGGGGCAGGAACATATCTTAATGTAGTGGATTCTTTACCTGCAAATCTACGTCTTTCTGCCCCCTGCAATGGAAGAATCCCTCAATCAAAACTCCTTGGTCAAGAGGCCACTTTAAAAACTAATATTCTTCTGCGGTCTTTTGTAGATATTTTCCAAAGAGGGGTTGAACACGGGCGACAAAGTGTAAAAATGTTCCTAACCATGCATTATCTTGTCTACTCCTTTTGGTGAAAGCTCCTTGGAAGACTATAAGGACCTCCTTTTGAATGCTCTTCAGATAAACATTAGGGAAAGCTGTTATTCTATGCTTGTTTAGACAAATTTTGTCTCTGGTAAAACCGTTAAAAGAGGAGAAAATTAGGAAAGCTGCTGCTATGCAAAAATATCTGGCATTGAGTAGTTTTAGATCCTAATGGAAGAAGAAGTGAATTTAAGGTTTTAGGTGGAGTATGAATTACATTAAACACTTTGTAATTACAGCCTTTCCATGATTTTCAACCATTGGAAGGCCACCCTTATCCTTTAGTTTTTCTTGGGGAGGGCCCTCTTGTTCCTTGCACTTAGGCTGTTTCTCTTTTGTTCTATTAATATATCTGTTTCTTATATATAAAAAGGGTTTAGAATGCTCTTTTGCGCTTTGTTTCAGTTGTAGTACTTTGGGTCGATGCTATTGGTGCATATGGTGGGTTTTTCTTCATCCAATGTTCTTCCCTCTTTGTTTGGTTTCTGCATAGTCTTGCAACCTACCTTTTTGTGGGCTTTTTCTCAAGCTTAGTTGGCGCTGAAGTTTTCTGTTGAAGCTTTGGTTTGAATGATCGAGTTCAATGGTTTGCTGATAACACCATTCTTTTTTCATCCATGGATTGATTGGCACTTGAAAACCCCTTTGGCCTTGTTAAATTGAGAGGGCTCCACGTTGAATATAAATCAGAAATCAGAAATCATTGGGATAAAGATCAAATGGAGGTTGTTGACTTGTATCAGGAAAGCTTGATTGTAGTCAAGGGCAATGGCAGAACATCTATCTTGGTCTTCTTCCGTTGTACAAAAGACCTTGATCTTCATCCTCTTGGGCCCCAATTGTTGAGAAAATTGAAAGAAGGCTCCACCCATAGATACAATTACACATATCAAGGAGGGTTGTATTACCTTTTACAAGCCAGATTATTGAAGTTTCCCGCATATTTCTGGGATCTCTTCAAGATCCCTTTGAAGATTGCATTGATTGTTGTAAGATTATATTAAAAGTTCCTTTGGGATGGGATTCTAACGAAACCAGAGCACTCCTTGTGGGATTGGAAGAAGTCACCTGATCTATCACTCAAGGTGGCTTTGGGTTACAATGTTCGGTTGGAAAGAACAGACCTCTATTATCTAAGTGGGTAAAGAGATACTAATAGAAAGAGAATGTCTTATGGCGTAAAATGATTGATGCAAAGTGTGGAAAACCCCATTGAATTTGTGGCCAAATGATAGATTTTCTGCTTATACAAGGGGGCCTTGGACAGCTGGAGATTGGTGGGGAGCCTGGCTAATACATCATTAGGGCATGATTGTTGGTTGAAAACTTGAAAGAAGAGACATTAGTGGTTCATTTCTCACCTTCTATTTTTATTTTTTTAAATTGTCTATGCTAATCTCCATACAAGGCACATTGAATGAACAACATGGAGGGTGGGGAGTCTTGGATTGAGAAACATCCTCACTAATAATGAAATAGACGCGTGGAAACTTGTCGCACAAAGATTTTTTCGTCTATGAACTCACTGCTGCTTGATTTGGACAATAATTTATCAGAAACTCTGCGTCTATATCAAGAGATGAGATGGACAGATTTTAACCCAAAAAAAACCACAACTTCTTTTGGGAGCTTAGCCAAAACACCTTTTGCACTGTTTATCTTACTTGAAGCCATCTCTTCATTACCACACAATTTTTAAAACAATCAATGAGATCCAAAGTCATTTGTTCATCTTCTTTATGTGCAGTCAGATTTTGGATGGAGATAATTACCACCTTTTGGTGGTTCACAACTTTTCTGAATGACCTCATCAACCTTCTTATTTACATTCTTAATGAACATCTGTTTTCTGATGGAAGAAGATTCTTTGGATGGATCTTATTTGGACACTTTTGTAGACAAGTCGGAAAAAACGTAACAATGGTGTCTAAGAAAATGAAAGCTGAACATCACGGAGCCATGTGGCAAGCTCAAAGCAAACTATTCAATTAAGTTCATAAAGAGAAAGTGGATGTTTTTTGGCCGCATTCAATTGAGTATATCTCTCCCCAGTTCCTTAAACCTAATCTGATGGTTTTTGATTTGATGATGCCATGGTTTTTGGAAGTGAAAAAGGTAGCTTTATATGAAGAGTTTTCTTCTCCTTTGGAAGGAGAAAAGGCATTACCTTCAAGTAAGTTGGCCGTTTTTGGGAGGCTCCTTCCATCTTTTGCCCCCTATTATTCTTGTTAAAAAAGTCTTCGCTCATTCATCCTCAATGGGGTAATGCTGATTTACTTGAAGATAGAAGCTGTTGCACCTGGGTTTAAGAGCTAATTTCAAAGGTGAATTGCATTTCTACAAAGAAACTCTTTCCTAAACAGAGTTTTAGTCAGTCAGTTTTCTTGTTTCGAATTTAAAAATCAAGTTTATAAGAGGAATTTCAGATAATGCATATTCAATAGATACTTTTGTTCTGGAATTTGAAGATGATTTGTATGCCAATGTAAGTAGTGAAGAATTAGATTTTAATACTTCAGAGACCGTGCTAAGTTGATTTCTCTGAGGAAAACAATGGGGAAGCTCTAGTATCTCTTTTTCCAACCTCAGAAGAAGTAATAGTTGATCATGCTACTAATGAAGGTTCTCTATCTCTAAAATCCCGTCTAAGTTCTTCTCCATTTTTGAAGTTTGTGGACTACAATTGTGTAAATTCCTCTTCTTTCATCCTAATTTGCTGGTGGTGGAAGTAATTGTAGCTTGAAGTTTATCTTGGTTTTCATTTGAACCTCAAAGATATTTGGTTGGTTCTTTGTCTAATAAAAAAAGTCCAGGTGACTTATTAGCATTTTGGGTTGAATACAAGTTGCCAGCTCTTTAAATTCTCAATGGAATTTTAGAAGATCTTCTTAAGGCTTGTGGAACTCCATTCTTGTCATTTTAAGTCTTAGATATTTTGGTCATCTGTGTTTAAGGCCCAACTTATTTAATTTTGTTCGAAGGAGTTTCAAAGAGGTTTTGAGTCAAGTCTTTCATTTGAGAAGATCGCTTCAAAGCTGCTTGAATTATTGCCTACCTTCGGTGTTCTAAGCTCATTGTTGTCTTCTACATCCAATCTTTTGTTTATTTTGGAACGATTTTGTTATTTCAACCTTGTTTTGTTTTGCTTTTGAATTTTTCTTTGTCTTGATTGTTTCTGTGTATCTTGAATATTAGGCTCTTTTCATTATTTCAATTAAAACTTTGTTTCCGTTTCAGTTAAAAATCTCACTTACTAAGTGAGAGAAAAGGGGTGATGCGGTCTCTTTGTCTAATTCTTCCGGTTTGAGTCCTCTCCCTTGGTTGTCTTCCATTAATAAAGACTGAAAACTCAGGATTCCGAACACATCCTTTTATCCCTGCAATCAGCCTTTAATGCATGAGAATATCTTCTAGAAAATCCAGCTGAACCCTTTTTCTTGTTGGAATCCAACCCTTTGTCTGTTGGAACGATATTCCACAATCTCATTAGCTATAAGAATTGGATTTGTTATTTGTCTCCCTTCAATGAAAGCATGGAAGGAAGAAGAATTAGTACTAGGCATGACTTCCTTCAATCTTCCAGTAAGTACTTTATTGATTCTTTTTTCTTTTTGGATAAGATGTAAGTAACTTATTAATTATCTTGTAAATCAAAGTGGTTAAACTGATTGGCCGAAAGTCTTCGAGGCTTTGACAAATGAAACATCTTCTGGACTAGCAAGTAAAGTTCTCTTTGATGCAAGCATTAAGCCTTCTATTCTTATAACATTCAGCAAAAAGGAGCCTGGAAATCAGATGTCAATAAGCTCCGAAAGAAAATTTCTGCAAGTACCTTGGAGGCATGATTTTTGCGCAGTTGTGCTATATTTTCTTTCGTTTATAACTCTCCATTTTCTTCTATTTCCCTGCCAACTCCTCGAAAGAAGCTATCTGAGTGAAAATAAAAGCCACATCTTTCTTCTATGAGAAAGAAGTTCTGTTATTGAACATAATATGAAAGAGTGAAATTAAAAACAGTGGTAGTTAGTGATGTCTATGATTTATAAATTACTGTGGCTTCCACGGGTTGGTGATAACCGTGTCATGATTCTTAATATATGATGGTTGCTCAGTTTTTCTGCTGAATTAATTTATGTTTTCTATACTTACCTGGATTTTTTTTTCATCAACTTCTCCATTTCTCTGCCTATTATTTTAACTTATATAGACATTGAAAGTGAAGTAATTGTTGGCGATCCATCTGCAGTCAGCTGTGAGTGTAAATAATGATGACGATTCTGGTGATCATGATGGTGATGGACAATGGCCTTTTCATAATTTCGTCGAGCAAATTCTTCTTGATATGTTTGATTCTAGTAAGAATTTTCATATTAATTTCTAAATTTTGGATATACTGACAGTGATTTCTCTTTTACTGAGTTGCTGTATTTATTTTTAACCTTTTACTCATAAAATATCAGATTGGGAAGTCCGTCATGGTAGTGTGATGGCCCTGAGAGAAATTTTAACCCATCAAGGAGGTTGTGCTGGAGTAATTTTGTCTGACATTAGCATAGACGGTGCTCCATTCTCCACGTTAGAAGATGAAAGCGTGCCAAATAAGTTAAAGCGAGAAAGAGATATTGATTTAAATACACAGTTGATGGAGGACGAATTTGAGTTTAAACCGAAAAGGCCAAAGTTTGAAGATGCCTCATGTCCCCATGTCAATGTGATGGTCAGTGCTGATGAGGACATTAACTTAGGGGTCAATTTGAAAGTTGAAACTGATGATAGGCTTATGCCTGATGATCAGCCTGGAGTTCAATTTGAAATTTGCTCTGTAAAGGTGGAGGATCATCCCAATGGTTCATGCTATCCGCATGTTGATACACCCACTGCCGCGGTCGAGGAGTGCCCTGATAGTAAATTACCTTGTGAGGATACTACTATGCTGACAAACTTTTCTGAAAATCGCGAGCTGAGGAATTTGGTTAAATTGACTAGGCATTCTTGGCTGAAAAATTTTGAATTTCTTCAAGATTGTGCAATTCGTCTGTTGTGTATTTTACTTCTAGATCGGTATGATTTTATTTCTTGCTTAGACTGTAATTTTTTAGGTTTATCTTATCACTTTTTTGTGGTCCTTTTCATTTATTGAGATTAGAGTCAAAATTATTTTCCATTTGTTGAGAGATGCTTTTCTCTCTATATATCTTGCAGGTTTGGAGATTATGTATCCGATCAGGTTGTTGCTCCTGTGCGTGAAACCTGCGCCCAAGCATTGGGTGCAGTGTTCAAGTACATGCATCCTACATTAGTTAACGAAACATTACATATCTTGCTGCAAATGCAGGTAAGTTTCAAGTAAGTACGTCTACAATTGGTATATATGGTATTGTTGTTTAGCAGTATGATTGATTTTGTGAAACAATCCAAGTCTAAAGCATCTGTTTGTTATTTTTAACACTACTTTTATTCCTTTATTCAGTTCAGGCAGGAATGGGAAATTCGTCATGGGAGTCTTTTAGGCATAAAGTATTTGGTTGCCGTACGAAAGGTATAATTTTGTCCCTACTTGTATGTCTAGTAGCTTTTTTGTATTATGTTGGGTTTCCTGATTTAGCATAGGTTATTTTATCAAAATAGAATCCCTAAACCTCACTTTGCTTTATGCATGTGAGGAGGGCCTCAAGCGTAAAGGTCGGTTAAAGGTTAGTTATTTGGTTTGATGTTAGACCTCAAGGCTAAAATGTTAAGAGGGACTTCAGTATTGAAAAGACAGCTAAGAAGATTATTAAAGTAGATTTGTTGAACTTGTATTCTTTTCAATTGCATCATGAGAAGCTCGTAATAATAGGAATTCATTCTTGGTACGTTGGAGTAGTTTTCAATATTACTCGGTCGATTCAATTGCATCGTGAAAGGTATTTCTTATGGGAAGAATTGAATCTTTGTTTCTTTAATTGAAGATCCTTGGTATGTTGGAGAGTTTTTAATATTACTCGGTGGATTCAAGTTCGACAACCATGAAGAAATAGGACATGTGGCAGTGAAAGTGGAATGGAGCCTGCACATAGTGGATTTGTTGGGGAAGGAATGCTATCATCATTTATTTGTGGGTTGTTTTTACCTCTCCACCTGCCGATTCAATTTTGGCTGGAATTCGAGTTGTAACTGGACCTTTGGGATTTCTTCTCACTGTGAAGATTTATACTGGTGACCCTTTAAACTAAATCAGCAAGGCTTTATTCGAGAGGATGCATTGGGGGCACCTTCCAAGCATTGATCATTTCTCAAGACACATTAATTGAATGGGGTACAAAGTGGGCGTTCGTGTTTTTTGGTCAACAATTTCAGGGGTGCAATAGATATTCTTGAGGACTTAAACTACGAAAGCCTTGCTGAAATCTAGTTCAAAAGAAATCAGATACTTTTTCAAGAAAAGTAATTGATTGGGTTGTCCGAGCAACCAGCTTGGACTATTATCTTCACGTAGAATTAATTTGGAGTGCTTCTTTGACTTTACAACATAGTCCTTTGCTCTATATAAGTATGTATTTTTTTGAAACATATGTATGTATGTGTACTCGCTGTTTTTTGTTTTGGTTGAGCATTATTCTCTTCCATTATTTTAATGGAAAGTTTCATATCCTTTTGAAAAGAAGTATGCATCTCTGGTAAGAGTTTCAACTACAAATGTCTTTGTTTGGATTGTAGTTGGTCTCACCATTCACCAGTTGATGTTTACACACTTTTGAGCTTCAACACTGCCAACTTATTTTCCTTTTCTTTATGCGGTCCCATTTAATCAACGAGGTTGTGGCTTACACACTTTTGATCTTTAAAACTGCCAACCATTTTTCTTTTATGAGATCCATGTAATTAAACAGGCCGTGTACGTTCAGCATCTTATCTACATATTCTTCCATGTCTAATTTCTTGTTGAAATTAAGTTCACAATTTGCACCCTCCCATACCCAGTTGTTGGAGCTTGGTGTTTTTGTTCATTTTTTGAATAATTGGATTCATCTCCAAGAGCAGCTCTTACTGGATGATCTTGGGCCTTTGTATTTAATGCATCCCCCATCATAACATAGAGGTTTATGTTGAACTTCTCTTGTGGGAGCTTTCTGTCTTGCCTCTTAGATCAGTCTTGGAAGCTGGAAACTTCAGGGTTATTCTCTAGCAGACAAGCAATAAAATCTTTGGTGAAAGGAGCAGAGATTTTCCCACTAAGCTTTGCAAAGAGGTCTTGAGAAGTAAACATTCAGGTATAAAATTCGTTTATTGGTTAGTTGGTGGACTCAAGGGGAATCGACAACGACAAGGTACAAGGAGCATATCCTATACTAACATCTATATATCCACCAATTAGTGTGTTTATTAAGACGAAAGCTGGAAATGGTGTCCTTTCCAAGGGACAAGAATTTTTATTGTAGTTCTTAAATAATTTATTTTATTATTATTATTCAGATTTTTTTTTTTGAAAAAGGAAACAAGCCTCTTCACTAAGATAATGAATGGACAATACAAAGAAAGTGGCAATACAACGAAGAGACATAAGAGAGGATCGACGAGTGCATCCGAACATCTTAACTAGGTTGAGGCCCCTTAGCAGTCTCATCATATCTAAAGTAAGTAAAGATAAGAGATAGGTTTCCAAACCCATCAGGACCCACTACAAAGCTAAAATAAAACATTACATACTTGAAACCAATACAAATAATAGTAAAGTAAAAACAGCAAAGCCTCTTTGTGAGAAATCAAGATTGAAATGGAGGAACGATGGAGGCCTTCCAGTTTAGACTAATATCCTGAATGGATAAAGCATCAAAGGTTTTTGATAGGGAGCGTCACGAGGAGGCGTTGAGTCGAGTTATCTCAAATCAAATTGCCCAAGGGGAAGCTTTGTCTTGAAATACTCTTTGGTTTCTTTGTAAAGAGCTCTGGACTGCATTCACCTAAATCAACCTTGGTTTATTATTATAGAAACCAATTTTTTGTTGAGCAAAGTCATAAAATGGAAAGGGGCTTACTAAGACCACTACCCGAAAAACGACGACCACAGAGCCAAGAAGAGAAAATGGTGCAGCGTCTTACATACCGCAAGCGCCATAACTATGCTACCAAGTCTAACCAGCACTGTGTCGTTAAAACCCCTGGTGTGAAGCACGTGTATCTGACTGCCAAGAAAAGTGCTAGCAGACCTAATGTTTGGTTATCGGCAAAAGGATTCAAGGGATTTCTCACTTGAGGCCAGCTAAATATAAGAGGACTAGACTAGCTAGGAATTGGAGGATTGTGAATCGTGCGTATGATGGCGTTTTATCTAGTAGTGCAGTGAGGGAGAGGATTATTCGAGCCTTTTTGGTTGAAGGGCAGAAGATTGTGAAGCGTATTGAAGATTCAGAAGGCGAAGGAAAAGCTGGCATCAAAGAACTAAATTAATTATGTTGAAATTTTGACTTTTTTGTGGCGTGATCTTGAAGACCCTACCTGAAAAGAAAAACGAAAGAAACAACCAAAGACCTAACTAAATCAAAGAAAGAGGGTGCTATGAGTGTGGCAACCTTGTTGGATAGCCGGTTGCACCTATTGATCCCTAGTTCTTGTAATTTCCTTGTTTCTTTGAACACTTGGTTTGAGAGAGGATCGGTATATCACATTCATTCACTAAAGAAATATATAAAGTTGGAGCATATGTTTCATGTCCAACTTGTTTCATAGATTATCTATACGTGTTCCATTCAATGCTTTCGTGAATATATCTCCTAGTTGTTCTCTAGTCTTTCACTTATTCTCAATTCTGTACATTTACCTTGTTGAATTTTCTCACATACAAAATGGCAATCGACTTCAATACGTTTTGCCCTCTCATGGAACACTGGATTAGATGCAATATGAAGTGCCTGCTTGATTATCACACCACAGGTTTGTTGGTGTCGTGAGTTCAAATCCCAACTAAACAAGAAGTTGATATATCCAAACCAATTCACACATAGATTGTGCCACTGCTCTATATTTTGATTCTGTACTTGAACATGACACCATATTTTGTTTCTTACTCTTGCAAGAAATCAAATTACCATCAACAAAATCACAATATCCTGAAGTTGATCTTTTGTCTTCTCTAGGTCTTGCCCAATTGGCATCTGAGAAACACTTAATATTAGTATGAGCATGATCCTTATATAAAAGTAAACCAAGCTGGAGAGCAACCTTCAGATAACAAAAAATCTGTTCCAAAGCACCCAAATGATAAATAGTAGGATATGGCGTATAATGGCTCATAATACTCATTGAATAGGCTATGTCAGGTTGAGTCATTGTAAGGTAATTAAGCTTTCCCGGTAACCTCCTATATCTTTCTATATCTTTTAGCAATTCTTCATCTTTTGTGAGATGTTAGTTGGGCATCGTTGAGGTACTACATGACTTAGCCCCTAGCTTCCCTGTTTTAGTCATTTGTTTGGAATTGGCTGTGGAGAGAAGTTTTTAGAGACTAGATACTGAAAGCTTCATCACCAGTAATCACAATATCATCAACATATACGACTAACAAGATGACACCACTTTCTGATCTCTTAAAAAAGACCGAATAATCCGATCTGCTTTTCCACATTCTAAAGCTTTCAATCACATGACTAAATTTTCCAAACCAAGCCTGTGGACTCTGTTTTAGTGCATACAAAGATTTACGAATGTGACACACCTTTCCATTCTCCCTTGATCAACAAACCCCAGTGGTTGATTGAAGCTAATGAAATAAATTACCTCACATATGCCATTTTTGCCATTAGGGAAAAAGTATCAGCATAGTCAACACCATATGTTTGTGCATAGCCTTTCGCTACGAGGCGTGCTTTTAATCGAGTAACAAGACCATCAAAATTAAGTTTAACTGCAAAAACCCATTTGCAACCGATAGGCTTCTTTCTTGCAGGGAGAGAAACTAAATCCCAATTACAATTGTCATCTAAGGCAGGAGAAGACACGAACTAGGAAGAGACAAAGCTTCATGAACAGTTTTAGGAATGAATACTGATTCTAATGATGCAATGATAGAACATGTGGAAGACGTCAAATGGTTCTATGAAACAAAAGAGGAATTAGGTTGAGCACACTTACGTTTACCTTGAGCAATAGGAAGATCATCACTTTTTTTGGATCCAATGACGAAGAAGGTCTTGATAAAGGGCATGGAATTGAAGGAGACAGAGAACCCTCAGGTATAGGGCATGGAACTGAAGGAGGTTGTTGTCGAGCATAGACCTTAGTGATGGGTGGATGGATACATGTAGACACAGGTAGAGATGAATTGGGAAGGGGATCTAAATGGGAAACAACAATGTAGACAAGGAAATCATCCTCTTGATGCTCCCCCTGACTCGTATTCAAAGAGAAAGAAGGTGAGGAATAAAAGGAGGATGCTCAAAGAATGTGATATCAGGAGGCACGAGATATTTATTTAGACTGGGACAATAACATCAACACCTCTTTTGAATACAATAATAACCAAGGACGATACTCGTTAACGCCTTTGGATCCAACTTTGTATGTTGAGGTTGAACATCTCGAACAAAGCAACAACCAAATATTTTGGGTGGAATGGGAAACAAATGTTGTGATGGAGTATCTCATCCTTAAGAACGAAAAAGGGCATGCGATTTATTAAGAAACATGCTGCGACAACATCAACCCAAAAGATTCTGGAACATTTATCTGTAACATTAAGGTTCTGGCGGTTTAAAAAAGATGATGATTCTTTCGTTCTACAACCCCATTATGAGATGGAGTATCAACACAAGAAGATTGATGAAGAATGCCATGAGAATCTAAATAAGACTTAGAGTGCGTGAGAGAAATATTCCTTAGCATTATCACTCTGTTAGATTTTAAGAGCACCACTAAACTAAGTTTGGATTTCAGCATGAAAATTAAATATAACCCCGTTACTCGTTACACGAGAATAATCATTGACAAATGTAAAAATATTAAAACCCTCCTTTGGACTCAAGTGGACATGGGCTTCTAACATCACAATGAACTAATTCAAATGGAGCACTAGTTCACTTATTGATTCGAGGATACAAACTCAAATGATGAAATTTAGTAAACTGACACGACTCATAATCCAAGGAAGACAAATGCTGAAATTGGGGACACATACTCTTAAAGACAGAGATGGATGGATGACCCAACTGATAATGTTCTTCAACGAGAGTTAACATGCTAGAGCATGTGATGGTTGTAGGTATTTGTGGTTAAAATATGTAAAGACCTCCAAATTCATGCTATTTACCAATAGTCTACTTTGTCATAAGATCTTGAAATAAGCAATAATCAGGAAAAAAAAAAAGAGAACAATGAAGATCACGAGTGAGTTTACTAACCAAAATCAAATTAAAAGAGAACTATAGTAGGTTTAAAACTAAAGACAAAGAAATTGATTTAATAAGATGGCCGGTTTCCGATCCTATGACAGGAGTGGAGGTTCCCTCAGTTATAGTGACATTAGGCGAAGAGGTAGATGTCAAAGGTTAGAGAATAGCTTGGGTGTTTCCTGTCATATGGTCGGTAGCTTTAGAGTCAATGACCGATTTCTAAGTGGAGGAAAGAAGGCATTTAGAGATGTTACCTGTCTTATAAAGGGAGTATAACGTTATGCTGTCAATGACTCCTGATACACTTGAAACTTAGCAAACTCCTCTAAAGAAATTGAAATTGACTTGTCAAGATTATTAGAAGTAGAAACAACCCTTTGATCCATATTCAACAATCTTTTGCACTCGCGTTTGGTGTGGCCAAGTTTACGACAGTAATAACAAACAACATCTCTTGAATTTGTTTGTTGGTTATTTGGAAAACCTGTGGAGGTATTTGATCCAACCCCCTTATTACCTCTATAGTCATTCGTGCACCCAATCAAAGCGCTGCTAGAGTCAAATGACATAACTGCTTGACCAGATATTCCAGTAGTTCTTTAACACAATGATTTACTAGCTCAACGATTTCATGGTTAATTGAATTCTTGATTTGTAAAAGCATTCTTGAATCGTCCTACAACAAAGCTTTTTAGTAGCATCAATTGGTGGCTCTTATGTGATGTGTTCATCCATCTCAATACTTCTAATAAAGTGGCGAATATTTGATCTCCATGAATAGTAATTTGATCCATTCAACTTGTGTTCAGTTACTTTTGACATCATAGGGTCATCTCCGATGTGACTATTGGTATTTTGTCAGCTATTATCTCCAAAAACTGACAGAAATACTTAAAATCTAAAGGAATGCTGAGTTGAAGCAAACCCTAGCTTTCCAAAGAGATATTTTTCTTTGAATGAACTACAAACAATGAGTATATAACCCAAACAATCACACCACACAAAGAGAGAAAACAACCCTGACGAGACCTCAGAAAACAAACCAAAAAAGACGAGAATGAGCCCACACGTGCTGGCACGTGGATTTGGGGCGGAGGAGGGGGTGGCGTGCGAGCCTCACATTTTGGTCAGATGGCTTCAAAATTTTGGGCTAGGTAAATCGATGGTGGGGCTCCTCTTTGAACTGGGGCGGTGTTGAAAAAAAAGGTGAAGAAAGAAGAACGAATTTCCGGCAGTGTAGACAAACAAACTAATGATGGCGATGGAGAAAAGAATAAACCCACCCTCTGCAAAACCGTAAATGTAACACAAAAAGGGTTCTAAATTCTAAAACCCTACTAAAACTCTAATTTTCCGAAGAATGTAAACACTTAGGTTTGAGAAAGAATCAGTACATCACACTCATTCACTAAAGAAATGTACATACAAGATACAAGATACAATGGTGATCAAATAAGGGAAGTGTAGGAAAACCTAAAAAAGGAAAATGTAACATACTTACAATAATATAATTATAACACTTTGTAGTTCGAGCATTAGTCTATTTTCAGTCCATAACTTCGGTTCTGCCATGTAATCTTGGGAATATGTAGCTCAACGCAAAAGAGAATAGGAAATCTAGTTGTATGGTAGTTTTTGCAATAGAGAGAATGACAAGAAAACCCTTTTGCAGGATTGGCTGATTGGGTGACCAAAAATGAATCTCTTGTAACATTGGTGGCTTTATGCTGTCTTTTTCTTTTTATTAGTAAAGGATATTTCATTCCAATACTTTGGAGTTTGGGCTCTAGTATTGTTGTTTAAGCTTCACATGTCTATCATCTTGCTGCTTTTCTCTTTGTTCCAGGAACTTCTTCATGATTTGCTTTCACGCATTCTCCCTGCGTGTAAAGCAGGGCCTTGAGGACCCTGATGATGATGTCCAGGCTGTTGCAGCAGATGCTTTAATACCGGCTGCTGATTCTATTGTTTCTCTCAAGGGTCCGACCTTGCATTCAATTGTGATGTTGCTCTGGGATATCCTGCTTGATTTGGATGATCTAAGTCCTTCCACCAGCAGGTAATGTTTAGATATAACCCCATGTTTGTCTTGGCAGAATTCATCTGAGTAAATCATGTTTGATGTTTTTCTGTTTGTTTAAAGCCTTTAGGTATTTGTCTTTAGTGAGGATTTATCTTAAGTTTTCATGTAATGGCTGTAGTTTATTTCTAAACCGTAAGCTTTGTGATTTGTCTATAAGTAGGCTTGTTTCCCCAATTGTTACTCATTAATAAAATTTCCGAGTCTAGATTTTTTCCAAGAAAATCAGCTTCATTAATGCTACTCTTGACCTCATATTTGATCTATTAGAAATCATTTGCTTCAGTGACAAAAGAGAGAAAAATGATGACTAATCGTGCAATTAGAGGTCTCCTGTTTAACTTTCCTGCTGCCATCTTTTGTACTTTTTGATTAATAGGATTTTATTTGGAAAAAAAAAGGAGAAATGATTGGTTTTCTTTTCGTGTTGTATTACTCGTTCATCTTGTTCAAATTTGAGAGTTTTGGTCACTATGGTGAGATATTGGAGGAGGGAGAGACTTGAGGGATTTATTCATTTTGTTTATTATTTTTTTGGGGAAAGGAAACAAACTCTTACAGAAAACACCAATAATGTCAAATCTTGTTTACAACACAAAATATTGACAAGGAGTCGTACTCGTACTACATTGTTTTTACAATTACATAGGAGCACATTGTTTTTCCTATGCCACATCAGGGTTCAAATTCAATGGGAATTTGTACCGGACCGCACTCACACAGAACACTGAGAAGTAGAACAATCCAAGTATTATCTATTCAACATTCATTTCTAATCATCTAGGGCTGGATTCCTGTACATCATACCCATCTGATTATCATTGGCACCATCTCACTATCTCTTTGTAATGATTACCTATTCTTTTTAAAAAATAAATTATTATTACTTTTAATCTTTTGAATTCTTTCACCTCCCAACTTCTGTCGTGGACCATTAAACTCCATCTCCATCTCTTTTCTTTCTTTCTTTCTACAACCATTTTTTCTGTAGAGAGCTCAAGGCCGCTGCCACTAGCTGACGCCACTGTTGCAACCACCGCCTTCTATTCTCTTTCTTCCTTCCTTTTTTTTGTCTCCCTTTTGCTTTGCTTCTCCATTATCTTTTTCTTAACATCCTTTCTTCTCCATTTCTCCTTTCCCTTTTATTTCTGCGTTTCTTCTTCCTTTAGGAATGTAGTTTTAGTTTTAGTTTTTTTGTTATTATTTTTTTCACTTCACTACATTCACAAAACTGACTGACTGTTGGGCATAGTCGGTTGGTCGGTGTACCTTACCCTTCCAAAACTGTCGACAATCGATTAGTCAATGTTGGCTTTGGTCTGAGTTCAAAGCCAATGCCAATGGATCAACAAACTCCTTGATGGATTGTTTAGGAGAAGCAACTTAGCTAAGGATTTTTGTGGGTGCATGACATACTGGCTATATTGTGGGTAATTTGGAGGAACAATGTACGATTAACTTTTGAAGTCAAGTTATGAAGATTCTTTTTCATTGTGGAAATTGGTCAGGTTCTTGGGCAATCTTTTTTCTAATTCTTGTAACGAATCATTTCCAATTTTCACGACACATTAGTTTTCCACCTGAATTTTTTTTTCCCTGACACTTTACAGTAGAATCAACACCTATCCAACTTTTAAGTTTTAACTTCTTGGTCTTTGCTTTCTCATTATGTGCTATACTTGTCACTGTCGTTGATTTGGTTGTTGGCTAGGATTATGATAATAGTGGTCAATGGTACAAGTTGAAAATGTGAAAATGAAATTGTTGGATACTATAGTATTAAATTTACTTTTACCTATCAATTTAAGTTTTTGGGTCAATCAGTGATTTAAGATGATATTAGAGTAGATGATCGAAGAGATCTTGTGTTCAGACCTTCCAATGTTATTTCCCTCCAGTTAATATTGATTTTCATTTGTTGGGTTTTCTACCTATTTCAAGCCAACAAGTGAGAGGAGTTAGATGATATAATATTAAATTTATCTTCACCCATCAGCTTAAGCATTTTGGGTCGATCAGTAATTTAAGATGATTGGTTTCAATATGACTCAATGCAATCTTTTTTTGAAAATCCATTTATAAACTTGGACGCTCTAATTTATCCATTTCATCCTCATCACAAATTGTCTCATGGCTTTCCAATTATGCAGTGTAATGAATCTATTAGCGGAAATCTATTCCCAGAAAGAGATGTTTCCAAACATGTTTGAGGTGTTAACCTTAAGAGAGACCCAAGAGTACGATCTAAATGAAGCTATTCGCGTGCATGATACCCAGAGGGCATATGTCTACAAGAAAACCCATATGCATTAACATCATTGGCGCCAAGGTTATGGCCGTTTATGAGGCACAGTATCACATCAGTTCGTTATTCAGCTATACGTACTTTGGTAGAATATCTTCAATGTTTACTACCTAATTATTTTCCATGGAGAAATTGTAGTTAGTTTAGTCCAACGTTGATTACATTTACATGTTCCATGCTAAATTGATATTGATTTTTTCATTCTTTCATCAACCAATACTCAATTTTATAGGAACGGCTGCTAGAAGCAGGATTGAAACAAAATATTTCTGTGCCTTCTGCTGCTATTTGGCCGACGACCATTTTGGGTGACACTCTTAGGATTGTGTTTCAGAATTTGCTTTTAGAATCAAATGATGATATTTTGGAATGTTCAGAGCGGGTTTGGAGGCTTCTTCTCCAGGTTTTTTTTTTGCTTCAGCTAATTATTATTGTTGTTGTTGTTGTGTTGTGAATGTAATAAACACCCTCGTGTTTTTATGCTGGCTAGACTGCATTCTACCTTAGTGTTCTTATGTCTTGTGTTTTATCTTTGTTTGTATCCAACTGGTCTTCACTGCCCAAATTAATGGAAAAGGGTCTATATTTTGGATGGTTTATTTGTGATTTTTTCTTTTCTTTATGTGTGTCAAACTGTCTATGCAATACTCTCTTTGTATGTGTGTTTATTAAGTCTACAAAAAGGTAAAGCTAGTTGAGTTTTGTTATAAAGCCCTGAAGTAATCTAATGAGACGTTAACCTTTCATAACTCTTGGTGACTACTTCCTCCAATCAAACAAACACCATCTATCCCCCCGAAATGGAAATGGGACATATGCTCACACACATCTAGTTCCCTGGAAACAGTACTTTAGTGGGTTTCTTTCACCAATATTATCAATATTACTGGGAGAGACTTGTTTCCCTTTCAAAAAAATCAATGTTGCTCAAAAAAAAAAAAAAAAAAAAAAAAACTGTTAGAGGAATTTATTTGAATTTGGTGAAATTATTGGGATTCTGTTCTCCATTGAAGTGTTTTAGATTGCATTTTGGTGATTCTGCTCTTTGGGTATTGTCAGTTGGAGGAGCATTTGTAATTGGCTATGACCCTTAGTTATTCCTGTATCTTCTTTTTAAAACTTTTCTCAGGCCAAAATGTTTTAGTCCATAGATTTTGGTGTTACCTTGGCCTCCTTGTATTGTAGACGATCAATCTTTTGTAGCTTTCCAGTTATTTTCCTTTTCTTAATTGTATGAAGGCAATTTCTCATCTTTTTGTCTCTTGCATGTTTCTCCTGTATGAATATATAAAGTGTTTTCGATCCTTAGTGCTGAAAATATTTTCATTCTTCTGGTGTTAGTCTCAAGTTAAGGAGTTGGAACTTGTCGCAAGATCATACGCATCATCGTGGATGGAGCTTGCAACAACTCCATATGGTTCCACGTTGGACAGTTCAAAATTATTTTGGCCAGTAGCCCTTCCCAGAAAAAGTCATTTTAGGGCGGCTGCTAAAATGAGAGCTGTAAAACTTGAAAATGAGTCTTCCAGCAGAGTAGGCATGGAGTTGGCAAAGGTAACTATTTCACATGAAAGAAATGGAGATTCTTCGTCCAGTTTTTCTAAGATCATTGTCGGTGCTGATGCGGATATCTCAGTGACTCTTACCCGAGTTGTCACTGCAACAGCCTTGGGATTTTCGCTTCCAAGCTGAATGAAGGATCTTTGCAAGATGTAATCAGTTCATTATGGAATGCATTTAAATCCTCATCTGGAGTTCGGCGGCAGGTACTTTGGAGTTTTATCTCAGTCTTTTTTGCCTGTTTCTGTCTTCCGCATGCACCAATTTTTTTTCTGATTGCTCACATCCCATTAGGTAGCCTCCATTGTTCTTATTTCTTGGTTCAAGGAGATTAGGAACAAAGAGAACTCTATAGGTCATGGAGCTATTTCTTGCCTGCCCAATTATTTACGAGAATGGTTGTTGGATCTGTTAACGTGCTCTGATCCTGCATTTCCTACAAAGGATTCATCGCTTCCTTACACTGAACTTTCAAGAACATATTCTAAGATGCGTGGCGAGGCTACACAATTAGTACGGGCTATTGAGTCATCTGGGTTGTTTAAGGATTCCTTTTCAGGTACTCAGATTGACTTTGAAAACTTGACTGCTGATGATGCAATTAATTTTGCATCGAAAATTTCAACACCCAAAATTTCAACACCCATTGGAGATATTGATGAAAATGGGTTGGAGGGAAGGCAGGCTATTGATGATATAGAGTCATTGAAACAACGTCTTTTGACAATTCAGGGTATTTGAAATGCGTTCAGGTATTTAGAGATTTTGAATTTTGCAGCTGTATTTCTTTTCTTTGATGCTTGAATTCTCATGTTGGCTTTTTCCGTCCATTTTACACATTACACAGTACAATGTTGTAGGTGAAGTTTCCATCATAAAACATGGTAATTGAACTATGATATCGTACGAGCAAGTGCACCACATTGAATTTTTGCGTTTGAATTAAATTGTTTCCATCATTATTGGAGAGCTTTTCCTAACTGTTCTATCATCTTTAGCTACTGGTGTTCATCATGCCACTTCAAGATAATGGCTTGATAGATTATTGTATTTTAATTTTTCTCAACATTCCATCTGTCTTGGACAATTACCAGAGTAATTTGCATATCTCGGTCTCTGCAATGGTTGCTGCTGCAGTTGTTTGGATGTCTGAACTTCCAGCCAGACTCAATCCAATCATTTTGCCTTTGATGGCTTCTATAAAAAGAGAGCAGGTAAATATTTGCTGATGTATAAACATAGCATTCAGACATAGTTGTAATATAATAATCACAAAGACCATTTGGAATTATTTGAAGGAGGAAATACTACAACAAAAAGCAGCAGATGCACTAGCAGAGCTAATTTGTCAGTGTGTTCTACGTAAACCTGGGCCAAATGATAAGTTAATAAAAAATATTTGTACTTTGACCTGCATGGACGCTTCTGAAACACCTCAAGCGGCAGTTATTTGCTCCATGGAGGTAATCGATGAACAAGATATTCTTTCTTCTGGGACTAATACGAGAAAATCAAGAACAAAAGTTCATGTTCCGTCTGGTACTGATGATCGATCAAGAATTGAGGGCTTCATTAGCAGACGTGGGTCTGAACTTGTCTTAAGGTGTCTCTGTGAGAAGCTTGGGGCTGCATTATTTGAGAAGCTTCCTAAGCTTTGGGATTATCTTACCGAAATATTGTTGCCTGCTACTGTTGAAAATGTTACTGCTGAAGATGAACAGAAAATAATGCACACCATTGAGTCTGTGAAGGATCCTCAGACCTTGATAAATAATATCCAGGTAAAACTTAACTAATCCCCTAATGATTGAGGAAAGTTTAGTCTTCCTTTAGAATGAATATGGTTGTACTTGTCTAGGTATTCTCTATTTTTTAAACTATTTTCTTACAGCTTACAGAAATTATTTATATTATTATCTGAGTGTGTTAAGGCAGGGGATAACTTCAGTTTTTTTTTCCTGAAGGATGCTAAGGTTAAGAATTTCTTAGACAGTTGTTTCTGAATTATCTCAGTGAGTATTATTTTGGATTTTCAGGTGGTACGATCTCTTGCTCCAATGCTCAATGAAATGTTGAAACCAAGACTACTTACCTTGCTTCCCTGCATTTTTAGATGTATTCGGCACTCTCATGTTGCTGTTAGATTAGCAGCTTCTAGATGCATCACTTCCATGGCCAAGTCATTGACCACAGATGTCATGGGAGCTGTGATTGTAAACGCCATTCCTATGTTAGAAGATATGAATTCCGTAAATTCTAGACAAGGTGCTGGCATGCTTATTAGCTTGCTTGTTCAGGGAATGGGTGTAGAGCTGGTGCCTTATGCTCCTTTATTGGTGGTTCCACTTTTAAGGTGTATGAGCGATTGTGATCAGTCTGTTAGACGATCTGTGACCCGCAGTTTTGCTGCTCTTGTGCCTCTTCTTCCATTAGCACGTGGTCTTCCACCACCTTCTGGACTCAGTGAAGTTTTCTCTAAAAATAAGGAAGATGCACAATTTCTGGAACAACTACTTGACAACTCCCACATTGAGGACTACAAACTCTGTACTGAACTTAAGATGACATTGAGAAGGTAAACTTAATTTTTTTATTTATTGTAAAAGCAAAGTAACAATTGCATGATGCAATGTTTTTCCGTGCAAAATTACTCGTACATCATAATGTGTTTGGCGTCTAATCCTCCTGTTATTATACTACCTTCAGCAATCGACATTTTAGTCAACCATCAACTTTTCTGGATCTAAATATTTCATTTTAACATTTTCACGATTTGATTGATTGATGAACTTTGTCAACTTTTCCTTCATTGCAATGATGTAGATTCTAACGGTAGTTTACTATAGTTTGTTCTGTGATGTGTTTCTAATATCTTTTCTAATTTTTACTTTTTAATTCTTATCAAGGTCGTTAATGTTTGCAATCTATAAAGTTAGGACTGTAGATGTACTTTCTGGTTTTATTTCTCCTCACTCTGTAGCTCCTTTGCTTTTAGGTATCAGCAAGAAGGGATAAATTGGTTGGCATTCTTAAAACGTTTCAAACTTCATGGAATCTTGTGTGATGATATGGGTCTTGGTAAAACACTTCAAGCATCAGCAATTGTGGCATGCGACATAGTTGAACGCCTTACTTTGAATGATAGAGAGAATATTCCGCCATCTTTAATAATTTGTCCATCAACACTAGTTGGACACTGGGCCTTTGAAATAGAGAAGTATGTTGATGTCTCTATTCTTTCTACTCTCCAATATGTTGGTTCAGTACAGGAGCGGACATCTCTTCGAGAGTGTTTCAACAAATATAATGTCATCATAACGTCGTATCATGTGTGGTGCGTAAGGATGTTGAGTATCTTTCACAATTTCACTGAATTATTGCATATTGGACGAAGGACATATTATTAGGAATGCAAAATCCAAAATAACCCTTGCTGTAAAGCAATTGAGATCCCAAAATCGTCTGGTACTAAGTGGAACCCCCATTCAGGTTAGTTTATTCTATCAAGGTTATTAAGTTATATAATCAAAATAGTGTTTTGTTGCTTTTTGTCTGATAAAATTCTCAACTTTCTGTGGCAGAATAATGTCATGGATTTGTGGTCACTTTTGATTTTCTAATGCCTGGTTTTCTTGGAACAGAGAGACAGGTAATGGCTCCATATAGATGTATTTTTTCCTCGATCAAGTTTTGTTTACTTCTGTTATTACCATTTTTATGCTGGTTTTATATGTTTTCACTTCTCATGTCAATAGAAATACAAACTCACCATGCACTGAAATAAAGGACATGTTCTACATGCTCTATTATGATGGAGATTACAAAAGAGCACTTAAACTCATGCTAACAATCTGCCTCAAATAGTCAAAAAATTTTGACTTCACATATCACAACTTGGTAGCTTAAGATGAATGGCAAAGAAAAACACCCACTCCAAGACAACGCTCCACTATTCTCTCACAATCACTCAATTGCCTTCAAAATTATCTCCCCCATATGCTTTAGCTACATGAAAATAAAGAAAAACTTTCTTTGCTATCCTTGATTTTGCAACTGCAGTCACTTAGGCGCCCACAAACTAAACACATGGCATATATATTATGTATATATGGCCACACCCTATTCCAAACAAGACGAATGGGCCTTGAAACTCGTACGTGCCCAAAATTCTTGGCTCTAACAGCAAATTTTTTTTAAAACAACAAACTATCATCTGTGCTTGTCTTGAGGTATGAGTAAGCTACGTATAGTTGCTCCTAGACATAAAAGATAGTCACGTACTCTCACTTCAACTAAACAGTAATAACTGACATCTTCAATCTTGAAGAAGATACATTCTGCAAGTAGCTTGACTCCTTCCTTCAAGCCTACAGCCATATAAGAGACTCCATCTTTGACCTTAGCAATTGTCTTAGCCTTTCACTTCGATGACCTACTTCCCTAGGCAACATCATGAATCCATTCAACTGTTGACAATTTGGGTTCGTGATAACCATCAATTTTCTCTACCAGACTTTTCATTTATTATAAACTAATGGATCTTGATCTAACTAATCATAATTGACTATCATTGTTGTTCCTCAACTTGACCCTGAACATGCTGTCTGTAGCTTAAACTGACATCCACCATCTCTTGATCATTTGGTGACATTAGTCAACATCTTCATATGTGCATTGTGGCCAACTCCACTTACACTTTTTGTTGTTTAATGGTGCTCGATGGCCTTTTAAAACATGTTGCTCGATGGCTTCTAACTCTACCCAAGCACGGAGTACAGCAACATGCTATTTGGGTTTCATCTTTAAGTTTGAAAATGTGGGGATGGATTAAATTATCATGCATTACATCGTCAAACTTGAAAACCAGTAAGCTGTCGTTATCAAAAGTGAATAATATGGAAACATTAATGTTTTCTTTGCTCACAAAAAAACCTCCAAACAGACCTTAAATAAAATTTTGTGAATTATTATAAAAAATGAACCTTAAATTTAAAGGGAGAGAATTTTCCAAATAAGGGACAACACCATCGGTAAGCAAGAAAAGGGAAAGAATCTTACAATAAGGAAACAATGCTAAAAAGAGTAATTTTGTTCAGATGAAAAATTGAGAGCTTTTCTATTTTCAACACTCCCTCTCAAGCTGGTTGGGCTGATATGATAATCAAGTTTAGCTCACTCGTTACGACTTCAAAAGCCTTGAATAAGGCCTTTGTGAGAATGTCTGATCTACATCTTGTTAGGTATCTAGTAAAGAGAGATGCCTTTGTTTTTCTCTTTGATAAAGTGAGGACCAGTTTCTACATGCTGGTCATGATGGAGTGGGTTTTGGCAATGCTTATAGTAGCTTGGTTGTCAAAGTGGATATCTATTGGTTCTTTTGAAGTGATTCTCAGTTCTGATAGGGTGCTTTCGAGTCATATTCCTTCATATATTCCTTAAGCAAGGGCTCTCAATTCTTCTTCAGTGCTACTCGCCTACTCCTAGATGCAATCGTTAAGTGATATGTTTTCCAAACAAAGGTACAATATTCAGTGTTTGATCTTCTGTCAATATTTTAGCTTGCCCCATCTGCACCTGTGAAGACTTCAAGGTTTCTCTTCATGGGCTTCTTAAAGTGCAACCCCTTCCAAATTTCCTTTTAAGTATAGTATCTTGTAAACTGTTTGTATATTTTCCTTGGTAGAGTTCTTCATAAGTTGATTTACAACGCTCACTCGAAATAGATATCAGGTTTAGTGTGAGTTAGGTAAATTAGTTTTCTAGCAAGTCTTTGATATTGTTCCTTATTAACCACTATTTTTCTTTGCTCGAGTGTTAATTAGGATCATTGAGAGGCGTTCAAATCAATTTTTTAACAAGTCTTTGACATTGTTCCTTATTAACCAAAATAATCTTTAAAAATATGATGTAAAATCAGTCACCTCATCAATGCCATATAACATTTTTTGTCAGTTAAAACTTACGATACACGATAGACTAAAAATCAATTTCGATAGATGTTACGTTTCACAATTTAACAACTTTGAGTTGATTAACGATCGATTTAACCCAGAGACTATTTAGAATGATTTTCCAAACCTTTGGAGCTAAAGTGTTGCTTTTGAAACTCTAGGGACTAAATAGACATTAACTTCAAACTCAAGGGACCAAAAGTGTAATTTGCCAATTTTCTTTAAGAGATATTTTTTTGAAACTGAGACAAGAACTTCTTTATTAATAAGAACTCTAAGTACAAGAGAGATATATAAAGAGAGCCAAAAAGAAGTAGTAAGACCTAGAGGGATCAGGAGGCGCACCTGGACATCTCAACTAGGTTAACACCCCCTTAACGCCAAACATCATATCCCGAGCAATAGCCAATAAAACAAAAAAGAGACAATAATAAAAGCGACCAGCTTAGAACAAAGGTCCAGAAAAACAGAAAAGGACCAGGAGAAAACATCAAGAAACACGAGGAGGAGTGGGGGAGCAAAAAAAAAAACAAACAAAACTAAACAGGGGCAATTCTTCAAAGCTTCAAAAGCAGAAGAGGGCTTCGGGCTGAATAATCTGCAAACGTTGAAACTGAGGCAGCATAGGATTAGGCTGGATGAGAAAGAAGAGCAGCCCAGTTAAGGTAAATGTCTTGAATGGAAAAATGAACGAACTCCTTTTTAAGGGAACACCAAGATGCAGCTTTAAATTATGCTGCAAGCATAGTTTCTGCCCTCGGTCTAGCTTTATCGTGGAAGATACGCTGATTTCGTTCTAACCATAATTCTGAAAGTAAAGCTTTTGACAAATTGTCCCAAATGATGCTTGATTTTTTGGGCAATCTTGGACCCGACAGAATTTGAACCACACTAGCACTTAGTGAAAAGTCAAATACCCAAGATAAATTAAACAAGGAGAAAATCCTTTCCAAGCAGAAGGAGGAGATAAGAAAGTTCAAGAAAATATGAGAAAATTTCTCACTAGCCTTCAAACATAGAGGACAGATCGAGGGGGAGGCATTTTTTGGGAGCTTTTTTTTGCACGATTTCAGAGCTATTGAGGGACCCAAAGACCATAGTCCAAATCAAAATATTGATTCTACGTGACCTGCCTGTTTTCCAAATTGCTGAAAAAAGACGTTTATCCATTGGAGAGGCAGATTTTAAGTGAGTCGAAAGAGACTTAACGGAAAATCAGCCTTGAGGATCAATGGACCATGATCTATAATTGTCGGAGTTTACCACTTTTTCAAAAGAGAGAAGGCAAAGCAGTGATTTAAAATCTACAAAGTCATCATCCTTCAGACTTCTTCTAAAGGACCAAGAGGAGGTATCTTGGTCCCAATGTGCTGCAACTGATCCAGTGGGCAAAAGAGTAATTCTAAAGAGCCTAGAATATTGCTCTTTAAAGGGGGCGTTACCTACCCAAATATCTGTCCAAAAGCCCAAATTTTCTTTAAGAGATACAAACCTTTGTTTAAGTGAGTGGTTCTCAATCCTAGGAAATATTTCAGATTGCCTAAATCTTTCACTTAATAGTAATTTTAGGTTTCTTACTTATTCTTCATGACATCACATGGAGGAATAATGTGTCATCCTCATATAATAATCACTATATTTAGGATTTAAGAATGTTTGATTAAAAGAGTAATTAGATTTCCTCAACTTTTGAGATATTGAAGCTCTTGAAGAACCAAAGATTGTTTTGGAAGCATTATTCATTAAGGGGCCGTTTGGGGAAGGGTTGAGTTATGGAAGGGTTAGAGTTATATGATAAAACTAGTGTTATGATAAAACTAGTTTTATGATAAAAGTTGTTTGGGGAAGGTTATGTGAGTAGTGTTATGATAAGATGTGTTTGGGGGAAGGTTATTTAGGTAGTGTTATGATAGTTTTATGATAAGATGTTTGGGGAAGGGTTATTTAGGTAGTGTTATGATAGTTTTATGATAAGATGTGTTTGGGGGTAGTGTTATGTGGGTAGGGTTATGATAGGGTTATGATAAGAGATGTGTTTGGGGGAAGTGTTGTATTGTAGTGATGTGATATATTTATTATTTAATTAATTTTTTTAGCAAATTCATATTTAAAATCCAATGGTCAAAGTGAATTATTTGGAAATTTTGAAGATGAAAATTAAATTATGTCACATTCATTTTACTAGTTCAATATATATGAAAACACAAATGACTAGCAATATCATTCGAAAACACCAATCAAAAGCAGTTAACAGGTACAGAAATAAACAGAAAACATAACAATACTCCGTGCAAGTAAAACAAACAATCAGCTAGCACCTCGTATGAGCACCGTGCAGTAGTCAAGCTTCTCATCTGACAGTTTGAGGAAACCCTTCATGTCCGTTAAATTGTTCATTAGTATTCGATTACATTGTGCCCTGTCCAACCTACTGAGCTGAGGTATGGCACGCAATGCGCGAACCACCTCTCTACGGACTCTCTTTCATCCTCCAGTGCCAACCGCGCCACTCTGCAATGAGTCTCAGCTAGTCAGTTTGAAGAGCCATGACATCCTTAATGACATCAGCTGTTTCTGAAGTTGCCCTCCCGCCTGCGCTTCGAGCCGCTTGAAGTCGTCCTACTATCGGTTCCTCGACCTGGTCGTGCGATGTCGTCTTGTGACATGTTAAACCTATGGCTGGACATGGAAGGACTTTCCATATCATTGAGATCCACGTGAGATGGGGAGAATTTAAACAATATAACAGGAAATTAGGGTTCACAGAAGCATAATTTAAACAATATGGATGGGCAATATGGGAGGAGATCAGAAACATGGCAAACAGGGACATATGTTGAAGCACATAGACAAAATTTTTCACAGATACACATACACAGAAGTGACTTCAAAAAGCTACAGGAACAATAGTAAACAGAAACGTGGAAAGTAAACAGCAGTGTAGTTTCAAATTGGGATGACCGAATATGAAAAACAATAGAAGTAAAAAACAAAAACGATTACAAATAATTATGCACAGAACAGAACTAATCAGAAACAAAATTATTCAGACAATGCATAACCTAATCCTCATCATCGGTGAAGACAGAAACTCGAAATCCAACCACTTACCTCCAACCATACCTTGCTCGAACATCCCAAATGCAGTGGGTGATAGTATCCGTAGTGTAGAATGTGTCCAAATCGAGGGAAAAAATTACCCGATCGGCAAGTGGGAGTCCAAGCGGACAAGGTCTTCTGGAAGGGGAAAACTGAGTCGGATTGCATGTTCACCAATAACAGTGGTGAACATGCAAGCGCAAAGGTTTCAGAGGCAAAATGTAAAACACAGCCATTCAACGAAACCGACAGAAGACCCATTTGTTTCGGAGGCAACACGGTGAGCGAAGCCTTCAACGAAAATTGGAAGGACGAAGAGTGGGAGAGAAAGGAATTTAGAGGAAGATAGTTTTTTTACCGAGAAGAAAACGACGGCCAAACCTAAACCGGAATACATCGAAGGTGAGTTGACGAAAAATGGAAAAGTTTTTTCTGAAATTAAATCGAAATCAATGTCGTTACAAGGATTGAAGAGAGCGGATGATTTCGATTGGAAGGATTAAACGGCTTTAAGGACGAGTAGTGTACAGAGATTGAAGACGAGTTGCGAGGGATGAAGACGAGTTGAGAGGAAGTAAATCGGGGAGAAAAACGAATGGAAACCCTAAAACTAGGGTTTCCATTATACGGGCCCCAGACGTGGGTTTGGGTTATTATAACCCAAGCCCACAGTAATAAACCGGGGCCCACACAGCCCCTAAAGGTTTATCCAACCTGATAGATTTAGCAAGATTGAATCAAGTTTTAAAAGATGAAGGGTCTGAATGTCTTGAAGCCTAAATGGGCGTTTTTAAATTCAGATTAGTCAAAACCAGGATTCACTAAGAATCCATTCACAGACCTTAAAGAGAACACAGCAAAGGGAATGATGGCTTGATATTCTTCCTCCGCTCATTGGAGTTTTTTCTTTTGAAACGGAGAGGAGCATCTTTATTAATGTATTAATAAAAGAAACTAATGCTCAAAGTACAAGAGAATTATACTAAGAACGAAAAGAGCGATTACAAACAAAAGTACAGACGAATTGGACAACAGAAACGAAACCCTGCGCCTAACAATAGAAAAATAAGAATAAAGCAAACTTAAAAATCAAACAAGGCCCAGAGAAAGCTGAAGATTGCGGACTAAAAACTTCAAAATGGATGAGAGAAAAACACCAAGGGAGAGAAAACAACCATGCAACTTCAAGTTGAGGTTTGTTGAAAAAATATGCCTCCCAAGTAGTCCTTAAATCATGAATGAGTGACTAGAGCCAGAATATTTCAGAAGAAACGTTAGAGGGCCAAAATAATATAAGCATCCATTGAACTTCTCGTGAACCACTAAAACCACATGAAAAAATAATAATTGTAATAATTGGCTTTAAAAAAATGTGATCAAGTTTCGATTCTGAACGCAAACCAAAATAATTCCACATTTCTCAACAATGCATTCAAGTGATCTGGAATTTCACAATGCTGAACTTGTGAGGGGATTAACGAGGCCTGTTTCTCAGTCATTAAATCCTCTGTTCGAAACAGGGCACTGAGATTAGATTCTAAAGGATCCTTGAAGGTCATTCATCCTGCTGACTTTGGCATATGATTGGCTTCCTCCCTGCGCACACTAAAAGGAGAGTCGAAGTCTGCTACATTCTTCTTTTTAGATGAAGAGATTGTGGAGTTTGGGTAGGAGAACCTCTCAAAAAATTTACCTTTGAATTAGGCATAGAGAAAACGGAGTAATTAAAATGAGGATGAACGGAGCTTTGAGGATTTGAGGATTGAGAAGGAGCTTGAACAAGGGCACAATTTGCCTCCAGAAAATCAGGGTTCTAATCTGAAATCAATTTTTCTTTGTAAATTATTTTTGAGGCCTCCTTTACCCTTTTCCTTCTAACAAATTGCTTTGGGAAAGTCTTGAAAGGATGTGGGAGAACCCTTGATTTTGAATGTCTTTTAGAGTTGACCTTTGACCCAGATTTAGCCAAGGATGAGAGGGAAGACAGAGAAAGACTAGTGGAGGAATAGTTGGAAGTTGGAGCTTTTTCGGAGGGGATTTCTGTGGGCACATAACCGACAATGGTGACGAAGACTTTGACGAAGCAGAGGGAAGTGACCTGCTAAGGAGGAAGGAGTGGTAAAACTGTGGCCTCACATCAACAGAAGAGGCTGATTTTCCCATTTTGGTTAAAGGAAAGTAAAAATTAATTTTGGATGTCCTACCAAGCTGGAAGCCCAAAAGACATGAGGGCTCACTTTAACCAAAGGCCTGAAAAGTTTTACATCCTTCAAACCTTTTCCAAAACATTTCGTCTCAAGGAACAAAAAGAAGGCCAACACTAAGAAGAAAAGCTTCAAGGCGAAGTTGATGTCAGAAATTAACTCTGATATATTGGAAGAAATATGCACTCAATTCCAGGTTTCTAACCAAGTTACCAGGTCTGATTCACAAGCTTCCCATACTCACCAATTCAAGTACTCTGTTTTCTCTTTGTTGAATTTGAAAGTGAAATTTTTAGAGGAGTTCGAAGTCATACCCAAGTTTTTCATCTAAGAAGAAAGGAAAGTCAGTCATTGATTTGCCTTTCAGTGTAAGCAACGAGGAAGTTGATCAATTCGAAAAGTCGGCTGAGAATGAGAGGAAGAGACAGTTGAGGCATATCTGAATGCTTTGTTTCAGTGTGAGGAATATTCGATTGATGTTTAGTTGTCCTGGGATAATCTATCTCAGTCATTCTTGTGCTATCCCTGAACATTTGAAGTCACTGGTAGCAGAATGCAATCTTGTTTTTGGATTATTCTTTCGTTACATTCAGTGTTAGTAAAAAAGCGAGTTTTGGTGCTTATTCTACTTTCAACTCATTGTGTGCTCAGCATCTTCCTTCCATCGAATAATCAACCTTTTTCAATGCCTTCTCAGAATTTCATCCACCCAGCTTTTAATCCTATTCCTAATCCAGGTGCTCATTTTCCTAGAGATTGAAGCTGTGTTTCTCCGTTCGAAGTTGATAAAGTATTTGCAAGTTATCTGCTGCCTTTACATTCCTTCTATTCTCTGTCATACCATCTTGGACGATTTACAGCCTCTTGGACTGCTACATCTAATTTTTGTTTGTTCTGGTTTTCCTTGTTTCATCTCGAATTGTAATGTAGGGGCGATTGGAAGTTGTTGGTTCACTTTTTCCTCCATTTGGTTTATCTTGTTCTCTTGGTTTAGATGTTTTGGGTTTGTCGTTTTTATTCCTTATAATCTTGTTGTGTTTCAACTCATTACTTTGTACTTTGTACTTGAGCTTTAGTCTCACTCGTTATATCAATGAAGAGGCTTGTTTTTCGTTTTTTTAAAAAAGAGTAACTAGATTAGTATTACAAGAGTCCTTTTGTTCTGTTTTTGAAATTTTTTCAAACCAGATTTTAGGGAATTGTTTTAGGCCATAAAGGATTTTTTTGTCTGCGAACTTGTTAGGGATTATTTTCCGATTCCATGCCAGTAGGTATACCTGTATAAACTTCTTCTATGTCTATCGAGGAAGGCAACTTTTTTTATGTCTCATTTGTGAAGTAACCTCACTCCTATTTGAGAAAAAAAGGTCTTTTCACTTACTGAAATGTCAAATGCATTCTTATTTTAGTTGCCTTTTGCTGCTACCATCTGTGCAAAGTTTGGTAATTTTGTTTTCATATGCAGTTCCAATCAACTTATGGAAAACCACTACTAGCAGCTAGAGATTCCAAATGTTCTGCTAGGGATGCAGAAGCTGGGGCACTCGCCATGGAAGCATTGCACAAGCAGGTTTGTCCATTTCTTTTTCTTGTGTTATATAGATGTTAGATAATTGCCTTTGATCTCTATATTTGTTTTTATAGGTCATGCCTTTTCTTCTTCGGCGAACTAAAGATGAAGTGCTGTCTGACCTGCCAGAAAAAATTATTCAAGACAGATTCTGTGACTTGAGCCCTGTACAACTCAAATTATATGAAAGGTTCTCTGGTTCTCATGTTAGACAGGAAATATCAAGTATGGTCAAATCAAATGAATCAGAAGTACCACAGGAAAGCAGTGGTTCAACGGGCATCCTCACATATTTTTCAGGTATGCTTTTTATTTCTATTCTTGTTTTCAACACTGTATCCCTGATGCATATATTGTTTTCCTTTCTCAGGCACTCCAGTATTTGCTTAAACTTTGTAGTCATCCTTTGCTTGTTACGGGAGAAAAAATGTCAGATTCGATGAAATGCATCCTGACAGAACTCTTACCTGACAGCTCTGACATTATTTCTGAACTTCATAAACTACACCACTCTCCTAAATTAGTTGCTCTTTCGGAAATTCTTGAGGAGTGTGGCATTGGTGTTGATACTTTGGGTTCTGATGGAGCTGTCAGCTGTGGCCAGCACAGAGTCTTGATATTTGCACAGCATAAAGTAAATTGATTGATATTGATTATTTGTTCATGAATTTGAGCCTCTGTTTTTTACTGGGCAATAATTTAATATCTGAGGTTTTTCTGCAGGCCTTATTGGACATTATTGAAAGAGATTTATTCCATGCTCACATGAAGAAGTTAGTATACAACTTTTTTGCTTTCATCAAAGAAATTAGCATGCAACTTTGTGGTTGTGTTCTCTATAGTAATGGGATGCACTAAATTATAACAATAGCTGGATTTTCTTTCTTTTTCGGTCAACTTTTTTATTCATCTTCATGCCTACTTCGGTCATTCTAGCACACTGAGGCATCACCCACGGTTGTCTTCTCTTAAGGAATAATCTTTTCTTGCAATTTTGACTTGGCAATCTCTTGGTCGTTACCTCTTCAAATAGTGTTACTGTAGCTCAGACTAGTTCCATTTCATCCCAACAGTATAAATTTCCTTCTTACCTGCAGTGTTACGTACTTGCGACTGGATGGATCTGTTGAGCCGGAGAAACGTTTCGACATTGTTAAGGCCTTCAATTCTGATCCTACAATTGATGTATTGCTCCTTACAACACATGGTTGGTTCTTATTCTTCCGTTTTACCTTTTCACAATTTGGGATCTGATTGTATATGCTAACAAAATTGCAATTACAGTTGGCGGTCTTGGTTTGAATCTGACATCTGCAGACACCCTTGTTTTCATGGAGCATGATTGGAATCCAATGCGTGATCATCAGGTAGTCTGAAAGGAAAGCATAAATGTTAGATACTACAGTTACTGACATTAAATATTTCTTTTGGTAGTAGCTTCAAGAAAGTTATTTCTGTCACATTTACTTGGTGATTATATGGTTACTGATTGCGAACTGTCAGATCATTATTTTTTTGGTTTGCTAAAACAAAAATGCTCTACTGTTTCGGATGCTGGTAAGGCCTCAAATAGAGGGAATCATAGTTTTTAATTGTGTCATCGTGCTTTATATGTTTGAACTAAAAAAAAAGTTGGCCCTGGCCTGTAAATGGATCTTTATGAGCCTCTAAAATATCTTTTATACCATGACCAATGCCCCAGTTGGTCCTATACATGTGACCCGCTATCAGGAAAATAATTGCAATAGCTAAATGATGGTGTGCAATATCGGTTAACCATAGACCCCCGGTTACTGGATCTAACCCTCCGCGAAAAGTAAGAAATTCTGCATATTTTGACCAATTCAAAGTGAAAAATGGGGTTGCTCCCTCAGCAAAACTAGGATAAAGTTGCGCCAAAAGATCCCGATGAAGATAAATTCATGAGGAAGTGTGTTGTGGTGCATTTGTGCTTTGTGTTGATAAAACTAGCAAATAGAAAAATATGAATAGTATTAAAGGGATATAAAAAATAGGTGATTTATTCCATGTTCTTCAATAAAGGCCAATTTGTGGTAGCTAGCTACTTAGGATTTAATATTTTATGAGTTTTCTTGATACTCAAAGATTAAACGATGTCATCAACATACACAATCAGAACTGCGATCTTCCTAGCCTTGGAGACCTTTGTAAACAAAGTATGGTCAAAGTGCTCTTGAGTGTACCTTTGGGACTTGACAAAAGTAGTGAACATGTCAAACATGCTCTTGGTGACTGTTTCAGACCACATGAAGATTTCTAAAGCTTACATACCTGATAATCAAACTGGTTTTCAAATCTTGGTGAGGCTCATGTAAACTTCCTCTACTTGGTCTCCATTCAGAAATGCATTCTTAACATCTAGCTGGTATAGAGGCCAGTTTTTGTTCACAGTAACTAGTAGTAGGACTCTTAACTCTATTAAATTTAGCAACTCGGGAAAAGGTTTCAGAATAGTCAAACCATAGGTTTGATTCAACTCTTTTGCAACTAACCTTGACTTGTGTCTATCAAGTGTTCCATCTGCTTTGTATTTGAGAGTGAACACCCATGTGCATCCCACAGTTTTATGTTCCTTGGTAGAGCGCAAATCTCTAATGTCTTAATCTTTTCAAGAGCCTTCATCTCTTCCATGAAAGCATTCTTCCACTCTGGGCATTCTAAAGTAGTGTGGATATTTTTTGGTATTATGGTAGAGTCAAAGCTTAGCTGTGAAAGCTCTAAACTGTAGAGATGGATTAACATAGTTACAAATGGGAAATTTTGTGGAAGACCTGGTACCTTTTCTAAGTGCAATCGGAATATCCAGAGAATGATCATACTCATCAAGTTTTCCCGAATGACCCATTCAACTTCATTACTATGGTTTCTGCTCTGACCTCAGTCTTATCACCATTATCCTTTTCTTCCACATTTTCAAGAACAACATTGGACCTGCCATTTTTACTTATCTTATTATCAACACAAGTCTTAATAGGGTTTGCCATACCTTGATCTCAGGGAGATTTAGAGTCTTGGACCGGAGCCGACTAACTAGTGGGGGACTCAATTTCCTTTATGAGATTCCTCTTGTAGTACGTTTTCCATGGTTTGTGGGTTCTATGGGATGAGGATCAAAGTCAGACACGAGAGTAGGAGTAGGTTTGATAAACTCTAAGGTACAACTAGACTCTTCACATCACACTCTTCCCCTGAAGATGACTAACAAGAAAGAAAGGTCGGTCTTCACAGAAAGAAACATCAATGGTGATAAAGTATTTCTTGGAAGGAGGATGAAAACATTTATAACCGCGCTGATGAAGAGGAAACTCAACAAACACACATGCTTGAGCCTGATGGGTAAATTTGGTCTGATTTGGGCCAAAATTGTGGACATATGTTGTACACACAACGAACAGGAACCTCAGAAATTAGGCGGGTAGAGGGATAGGACTACTTAAGGGAGTCTAAAGGTGGAGAACACGAGAAAGGCATTATATTGATTAGATAAGCTGTTGTAAGAATAGCATCTCCCCACAGGTATGAAGGAAGGGAAGTAGATAGCATAGGAGAACGAGCTACTTGCAAAAGATGACGGTTTTTCTGCACGAGCTTTGATGAACAATCCCCTTGGAGGCTAGGAACTCACTAAGGTTATGGTTTTGGAATTTTCGTGAATTGCAATTTTGGTATTGCATTGTATTTCAATGGTGTGATAGAAGTTTCTCAAAATAGAGGAAACGTCATATTTATTTGTGGTAAGGAAGACCCATGTAAAACGAGTATGATCATCAATAAAAGTCACAAACCGACATTTCCCAGAGGAGGTTGTGACCTTTGATTGACCCCAACATCACTATTGCTAAGGGTAAATGGTTGAGGGAAATGAAACCTGATGTTTTGTTCAAATAAACACATCACAAGATAGGGAGGTGACATCAATTTTAGAAAATAGATGGGAAAACAAATATTTCATATAGTTAAAGTTCAGGTGGCCCAATAGGAAATGCCACAACATATGATCTTGTTAAAAAATGGTAAAATATGAAGATAGTAAACTAGTTCTAGAGATACTACTACTACTGGAGGTATCATTGTCAATGATGTAGAGTTCCTTGCTATGTCGGGCAATACCAATCTCCTCTCCGAGCTCAAGTCCTGAAAACAAACAAATTCAGATATGAAGGTAGCTTTACAGTTCAACACACGAGTGATTTTGTTGATAGATAACAAATTATAGGAAAGCTTAGATACATGGAAAACATTATGGAAAGAGAGCCCTTCAAAGGGAAATATTTGTCCCTTGCTAGCAATCGGGGCTGAAGAACCATAAGCTATTTGGATTTTCTCATTACTGGTATAGGGGGGATAAGAGATAAAGTACTCCGAGAAACCTGTCAGGTGATCTGTAGCCCTCGAGTCTAAAATCTAGGGATTTTTCCCATCAACATTGATAAGACCAAGTGATTGAGGCATACCTGATTGAGCAGTAGATCTTAGAGTAGGGGATTGTTCTAGCTTGCAGTAGCGTCAGTCGGCTGGGAGGTGTTGGCAATCATACTTACACAGGCACGCTCTCAGTTTTATTTATAATTGGAGGAATGTTTCATACCTCTTGGGGGACGACTGTGGAGTTTACAACACTGATTCTTGGTGTGCCAATGTTTCTTGTAGGGCTCACAGACATTACTCACTTTCATGGGTCGACATAATGAAGGAGTCCTCCCCTTCCAGAAGCGTTCCAAGGCATCACCTGTTGGAGGACGGACAGTCTCTCTTGTCAAAAAACCAAATTGGTGGCGGGTCGATTGGTTGGGACCACGAAAAATAATTTGGACCATCTAGTTTCTCCCCTGGAAAATTCCCTTGTGTAGATGGTGCCAAAGAACCAGTTATATAGTTCGAGGACAAATTAGGGAGTGAAGTTATCGGTTCTTTGAATACATTGGTAAATAGGTTGATTAAGACTGCATTGAGGATTCACCAACTTCAAATCCAGATTGATTATACCCTTGATCGATCTCGGAACCATGAATAGGTGGTTGCTGTAAAGGGTGAAAAGGCAGCGGCGCGTGAGTGGATGGCAGTCCATAAACCGAGGGTTGCCGCGATGCGTGGAGGTGTGGATGGCTGGGAGGGTATGGCAGTTGGACATGGGATGACAGAGGGGAGAAAACAAGCTGGTTCGTGGAGGTATTCGGCAGCGGCGCGTGGGTAGACGGTCATGACAGCGGTGGCGCGTGGGTCACAAGCTGAGGCGCGTGAAGGTCGTTCCTGGTGCTGGGCTGTGCGGACTGCTCTGAGGGTGGCTCCAAAGTGACTGCCGACATCTTCTGGATCTGATGGAGTAGCTAGTCCATTGCAGTGTCAATGGCCGCAGCTTCTGTCTCTGTCTGGGTTTCACTTATACTGGTGTCTAGGTTTCGTCTTTACCTCACTTTGATATGATACTGAAAGCAAGAAACTAATGAGACATCGAAATACGTAGAAACTCGAGTGTCGGGAGAAAAACCACGATTTACTTTTCTTATTATTTCCTAATAATTACAGATGATACAAATGGGGAAATAAATATAATTACACAATGAGTTATACAAGGAAAGAAATTAGAGCAAATTTTCTGATGGACCAAGCCCACTAAGTCTAACAATAATATTAAATTTATCATATCTTGATGGGTCAGTGGTGATTTAACAAAGGCCCCTCCCCACTTAAAAAGCTTTTGCAAAGATGATGATCTCCAAAATATCTTTGCGACGACCCTGTCGGAACAAATATGCAAATGAGTAAATCTTGCTCAGGTCTCATCCACCTGTACAGTGCAATGCTTCTTCCAAATTAACTGAGATTGTTTGCATCAAACTTGGTTCCTCTTGAGTTTTGGGAAATGTGTGAAAGTTTAGCAAAGCCACTTGAAAATCAGTTTGTGTTTTACTGGGTTCTGACTCTGAAACTTGGCTGCTCTCTTGTAGTTTTAGTGTGAGCCTATACCTTTCCTTTTCTTTCTCCCTCGTTTTATTGTTGCATACAGTCAATGAACTATCTCGATCAACTGAAAGAATTCACATTCTAACCTCCCTAACTGCTCCAAGAAATCTTTTTTACCCAAAAAGGATGGACTTCTATTTTCATTAGAGTTCTGGGTGGCTAGAAATGGTTTTTACTTGAGATAACTTCGAAGAGGTTAAAATGAAATTTTTGGAAAAGATGTGTCAAATTAGTAGGTTAGGGCAATTTTTTCGGGGAGGTCTTGGTGTAGGGACTTTTTTTTTGTTATAGTGCTGTTTCTCCATCTACTCCTAAGGAATATTATGGTAGCGTTTTGGTTTATTGTTTCAAATTTTTGTAATATTTTATATATATGAGGAAATTGCAAATTGAGTTATGCTCTTATTTCACATTCTTTTAGAATAATCATCTTTACAGTTTTTAGAAACTACTTAAAATCAGGGAACGTGCAGTGCAATAGCTAAACTGATTTTAAACAATACTCTGTACTGTTTGAGGATTCTAATTGAAGTACTAAAATTTCAAACTGATTTTAAATAATATTTTAAATTGTTTGAGGATTCTAATTGAAGTATTATAATTTTTTGTTCTCTTTGTTAGACAAAATTAGTTTATCAACTAAATGGATCTTGATTGATGTAATTATTTTTGTAGGCTATGGACAGAGCCCACAGGTTAGGCCAGCGGAAGGTTGTAAATGTCCATCGGCTCATTATGCGTGGAACGCTAGAAGAAAAAGTTATGAGCCTTCAAAAGTTTAAAGTTTCTATTGCTAATGCTGTCATCAATTCTGAGAATGCCAGTATGAAAACGATGAATACCGATCAATTGCTTGATCTTTTCACAACTGCCGAAACCTCCAAGAAGGTATTATTACTATTAATTTGATTATAGATATTGGTAGCACAATTGAATTTCAATCTATGAAACCTTTTATTCTTCCCTTATGACTATATGAAGTATTGAAAGTAAGTAGAGTAGTTCTAAGTTCTCACCGTCTCTCTCTGGAATCAATAACTGTTGATTTAACTCGGTTCATAAAATGTAGGGAGCGGCGTCAGCATCATCTAAGCAGTCAGATGGTGACTTTGATGGAGAGGTAAAAGCAATGGGTGGAAAGAAGGGTCTGAAAGCCATCCTTGGAGGACTTGAGGAACTCTGGGACCAATCTCAATACACTGAAGAGTACAATCTAAATCAGTTTTTAGCAAAGCTTAATGGCTGAAGTTCTTGTGTGCACACTATGTACAAAGTGTATATAAAGTGGGAGATGATTGTAAGGCCCAAATTTTGACAGTTTTAACCAATAGGTTTCAAGTCTTCCCTAAGACTTCCATTCCAATTACTCCCCCTTTTTCCCCAGGGGCTTGTGCAGCTTTTTCACGAATGGTTGGAGAGTATAGGACGACGATTGACGAGAGGTGTAACGTAAGGTCTCACGATTTATGCACTTTCAGAAATGGGAAGGAAAGAGAATTTGTATATGGCGGATATTGTATATACAATTCATTTCATCTTTTAAATGAAATCCATTCTTCCATATAGCTTATTTTTCAATGGAATATTGTCAAGCTTTTGCTTGCAAATGTAAGGTTATTTCTGCTATATTTGATGCCACAACAATCTTCTCAACCACAGAACTTGATATAATTACTTTAGATCTAACTGTTACAATCATGTAGTTCAATGACTGTATGAAGGAACTCTTTGTAGGCCAAGTCATCTCTTTGTAGGCCAAAGGTGGTTTTCCATTTCGAAATACTAAATTAATACTTTGAAACTTAGTTGCACTCGAAACTTTTTAAACTTAATTACACCTCTAACTTCCTAATTAAAGTAGGTGATTAATTAAATTGAAAATTTGAAAATAAATCGACATCTGAAAACTTAATTGCAACAATGCCGATGGTTAAGAGAGATCTTTGCAATTCTCTTTTTCATTTCCTATTTCTTGTTTTTAGTTGTTTAATTAGTGCACACAAAAAAGAATTTACATGACTTTAAAGCTCCAAATTAAAACTTTTCTTCAATTCCAAAATTTGCATGCAAAGAATCAATACAACCAAATAAGCATTCAAAATAGAATAAGAAAAGGCACAAACTACAAAAAGTTTGCATTGCTCTCAAAACGTGGATGTGTGTGGGAATCCACCAAACAAATTAGTGGCAAGAGAGTATAATTTTGAAAAGATAATGAAGGAGACGAGGGACTTTAAACCCTAAATCCTAAACCACTTTCTAAAGGTTTTATATGATCATTTGAAGTCTTACATGTGATAGAGAAATAAAAGAATGGGTAGCTCGAGGGTCAAATAACATAGCAATAGAAGAATTACAAATCATCAACGAACTTGTAATCACGTGAGTGCTATTTAGGACCTCCCTTTCCTTGCGACGTGGGCCTTTTAGGTTCTATGACTCCACTAGGCCTAGCTTCACTTTCGTCTTAGCTATAAGGTCGATTGATCGATTGTGATGTAGTCCGTGGGTTACCTTGGATTTCCATGTTTGGACAATATTTGGAGAAATACCCTTGTTGCAACTGAAACAGTTCTTTGAAAAGATAATCTTTTCCTGAAAATTTGGATTTTGCCTCTTTTCTGCCATTTGTTGGGGCACACTCTCCGTCCATACTGGGGTACCTCCCTTTTCTTGACCTCGATTTTGCCTTTGAAATCTCTCTCCATAGCTAGTTTTGGAACCAGAGGGATAAAAAGAAGGAGTCTTGAAACTTCATCGTTGTTGAACGCCCGCTTGGCACCTAATCTTGCCACGTCGTTAATTACCCCTCAAGCTACTAAAGCTTTGATAGTAGGGGTCCTTCCTCAAAAAAAAAATTCTTATCATTCACCATGCATCTTTCTACCCTCATGGAAGCTTCAATCAGTTAAAAAAAATTTAGAGCAATCCATGTTGGTTGTGACCGGTGCTCTAATCTTAATGCACAAGCCTTCCCCGAACTCTTTGCACTTGTTCGCCTTGTCAACCACAAAGGCTAATGCATACTTAGCCAACTCAGTAAATTGTTTTTCGTATTCTACAACAGTCATGTCGCCTTAAACCAAACTCATAGCTTGTTTCTCTTTGCATCGCAGAAGGAATGAGGGTAGAACTTATTCTTGAACGCCTTTCTGAATTCTTCCCATGCAATGAGGCCTTCTCCACCTGTTCATGTCGTGTGAAGAATCCACCAGTCTTTTATGTTATCTTGCAACAAGAAAGTTGCCAATTTCACTTTTCTCTCTTTGAGGTAGTCCATCATCCGAAAACATTTTTCAACTAAACTTAACCACTTCTCCGCGTCAATTGGATTACTAGTCCCTGCAAAGGTCATTTCTCCCAACACCTTTAACCTCTCGATGCTGAATCTTTGTCTAACTTATGAGGAAAACGATCAAACATTCCTTTCTCGACTCTCTTCTGCATTGAATCAAGTGGGTTACTAGAATATCATCAAATGCTTGTGTTTTATTGGCGCTCCCAGTAGCTGAACATGTGTTGCTACTTGCCTGACTCGCCTTGGCTTTCCTCGTGGTGCTATAATTCATATACCGCATCAATACATTAGACCTTGTACTAATACATGACTCTACTCAAGACCTTTACTAAGAACTTATGCTCTGATACCAACTTGTCAAGTCCTGCCCTAATTCCCTCTACGCGATGGAATGGAGATGTGGCTGCTTAGACAATCTACGCAATATTCTTCGTGAAGTAACACGTCAATTGCCTACGAAGCGGAATTAAAATGTTGGAAAGAAATTTAACGCGAAATTTTCCATCTGAAGTTTCCTATGAAAGTACTTCATCTTCACTAAGACAAATGACCGCCTGTATGGATGAAGGTTTGAATAGACCACAAAGGAAGTTTGCATGAGCTAAAACCTAGAGAGTTGGTGGTTAGGATAAGCCTAACCACCGATTGTACAACACTTCTTCATATTTTCTGATTAGATTGCAACGCATAAGCTTAGTGTTTGAGACGAGAAGAGTTCATCCCCTAGTCCTCTTAACTTGTATTTCATTTCCCTTCTCTTTCCATTTTATTATTTCTTTACATTGTACTATGTTATATTGTATAATGGCCGAAAGCCTTCATCCTTGAATACAATGTATATTTGTGCATTTTTCAATCCATCCATGCCTCTACTATTCATCTATCTTCATGTTATTTTTAGTTTAGGTCAATGATGTGCTCTCATTAAGTAATGCGTATTTATACCACTTAGTGTGTTAGCTAAGCTACATTCTACTCTTGGCCAGTGTATGTCGCCAACTACTCGAGAGGGTGAGTAGCAAGGGCGTGGCTAACACACGTAAGAAAGAGTTTTCTCAACTTTGCGAGAAGACTTGCGAGAAGACTTCCTTCATTTTTATTCCGAAAGGCAAACAAGTGTTGACTAAGACGTCGAGAGGTTGTTGTCCTTAAATGTGAAGCACTCTAAGTTGAATAAATAAGTATTACTAAATATAAATCATTTAGCCATTCTTAGTCATTTGGACTCTAAAAAAAACCAAGTGTGGCGTTTAACGACTCCGAAATTAGCATGCATTAAAAATAAGATAGCTTGATGAGTTATGTCGCAGTGAGGTGGTCATATAGCTTATTCGTCTAATAACATGAGATCTTTGTTCACCGCCTTCTTAACGCAGTTAGTTCACAATTTTCCATCTCGTCATCATTTATTCTCATTTGCATGAGTCTCTAGGTGATAGTAAATAGCTTAAAGTTTTTCTTATATATTCTTTTACCACAACCATCATAACAACTAATCAATAAGTAGACCCTAAAATTAATGTCTTGAAACAATTCCCTGTGTTCGACCTTGGATCACCCAAGTAAACCTACTGTTTCGCTTGCATTTGGACAAGTAGTAGGAAAACTTGTACACAATAAGGACTTATGTATTACGCGATGAAGAGGTATATAGTGAGCATTTTGCATGCTATGATCATGACCAATGATTTATCGCCTAGAAGTAAGCACACAATAGAGAAAGATAAGATGAGTAGATTATGCGTAATGAACCTACTTAGTGACGTATTGCAATTGCACTACACAGATGCAAAACTACTAAGACTAAGTCCAACACACAAATCCTACAAACCACCAACCCGTAATAAAAAGATGAAATGTGAGTTATTGTTGATGACTCACTTGCTAAGGGAGAACAAACTATCCTTGGTAGCAAGCAAAAAGCTCCTCTTTGCCAAATCATGACAATCTACAGAATCCACTGTGTATAGTGATGGCGAAGATATTAAGACATTTGATGTAGGAGTTCCTGAAGACTGGGAAGTCATCTATGAAAATTTAAACTAGTCTATCTAGAAACGCTAAAATATTATGGTCATGCAACTTTGAAATGTCCCTAGCACGTTGCATAACCTAAAGGGCATGTGACAAAAAAATGTGCTGTAGGGACAAGTAAAAGTTGTATTGTGCTAGTCTTCTAGTGGAATTGTTATATAGTTATATCCAGAAAATAGTAGTACTTATTGCATGTAAGTCGATCCAACATTTGGTCAATAAAAGCAAGGGGAGTGGTCTTTCTTCGTCATCGCATTTAGCTTGGGTAGCCCCGTTATTGTTATTGTTAGAATCAATTGATTTTCTTCATTAGTGACAACAATCTTCCTGCCTTTCTTGGACACACATTGGACTGGACTGGCCCATTCGTTATCGAGGATTGGATAGATTACACTTACATCTAACCACTTGGTGATTTCTTTCTTAAACCTGTTTCATCACATGGTTTAATCACTTTTGATATTGAATGACATCAGTGTGCCCCTCTTTCAACCTAATTTTATACATGCAATAGGATGGCTTATTCTCTAAATGTTGGCTAGAGTCCATTCCATCACCTTTTTGTGGAGTTTTATCATTTTCAATAACGTCTTCTCATATTCGAATTTAAGTGTGTGAAGATAATGACAGGCATAATGTCATTCTCCTCCATATATGCATGCTTCAAGTGGTGTGGCAACAACTTGAGCTCTAATCTGATGGCTCTTCAATTGTTGGCTTTATTTTTTGGTCGCCTTTAGTTTTCAGATCTAAAGGTTTAAAACCTTAGACATGATACCCTTCTTCTAGAACGCCTTCAGGGAACTCAATATCAAATACTTTAGAGCTGAATATCTCAATAATTACTTTTTCCCCACAATAATCCCAACTAAGGGATTCAATTGGGTTGCAGTTCTCAACATCGCTGGGAAACTTCATTGTGTCAATAATATTAAATGTAACTTCTTGGTCGCTAAATTGTATCATCAACTCTCCTGGGTGGACATTAATTAGGGTTCAATCTATAGACAGAAGTGGCCACCCTAAGATAATGGGTACTGCCCAATCAACCTCATAATCCAAAATCATGAAGTCTGTGGGGATTATGAACTTGTCCACCTTGACTAGCACATCTTCAATTTTGTCCTTTAGACGCGCAATTGATCTGTCAGCCAAGTAGAGTGCTACTATAGTTGGTTTTGCCTTTCCTATTCCCTATTTCTTGAAAACAAATAGTGGCATCAAGTTGATACTTTCTCCAAGGTCGCATACTGCACGACCAAGATCCATACCGCTTATAAAGCAGAGCACCGTGAAGCTTCCAGGGTTTGTAATCTTATCTAGAACCTCATTCTTGAAGACTTCGCTTGTTGCCTACATTAGAGCTATAGTCTCATATTCATTCAACCTTTGCTTCTTGGCAAGTATGTCTTTAAGAAATTTGACATATGAAAGCATTTGCTCTAACACATCAATAAATGAGATGTTGATGTAAAACTGCTTCAGTATATTCCAAAACTTGCAAAATTGTTGCTCGTCGTCTTTCTTCTTTAGGCGACTAGGAAATGAAAGAGGAGGAAACTTATTAGAAAATGAAGCATGCTTTGACGTTTCCTTGTGTTCTACATCGCACATGAAAGTCTTCACTTTTTTGTTTTTCTAAACGTCATTTTTTGCAAGGAAGAAGAATCATCGGTTAAAGAAATGATAAAGGGAGAAGAATTAGTACTTGTTAGGTGTTCATTCATGGTGTTAGGCCTAGAAGTAGAAGGTCTGCATTTTGGGTATGGCTTGCAGATGGTCAAATTGCTTCCGCTACGCAATGTCACAGCTTGACACTGTTCTTTTTTGAATGCCCTTACCTAATGATATTGCTTGTTAGCTGCCTTATTTGTATCTCCAAATTTATGATGGTCGTGGTTTGGCTTTGCAGAAGGGCATCATTCTTTTACATATATTTTTTAAGGAAGTTCTCCGTAGATGATGATGAAGAAGAAGGGGAATGTGGAATTTTTGTTGTTAAGGTAGTTGATGGTATGGTCTATTGATAACTTATAGAAATGCAAGCTATTATAGCCCTTTTAGGTAAAACAATGAAGTTAAAACGCAAAATAAAGGACCAAAACGATAGCTTTTAGTGAAAATTTATAATGTTAAGATTAGAATGCACCTTACATAAGTCATCATGACTAATTAACTATGCTTTCAAGTATTTTTCACGCAGAATGGCAAAAAAGAAGTGAAGGGAATAGCAAAATGAATCGCGTGTCAGAATTCAACAACAAGAAGCTGTTTGACGAGTCATAAGGCGAGATACTAGCACATCACTACGCGAGATGATTCGTTAGAATACAAGAGTAGTAGTTGGATTTGATGTGACAAGAAACAACCACTAAGGAGGTCGGTTAAAGGACAAATTTTAAAGTCCTTCACCATTTGTAGTAGTAATTCTTCCTCCACTTCTTCTCATGTCAATGTCTACGTGATTAGTTAGAAAGATATTTGAGAGAGAGAAGCTCACCATCTATATTCCTCTTACTTGTAAAAGAGCCATGGAATGTATGACAATGCATTTTGCGACTCGACACATTTCTTTACTTTTTATTTTTGTATTTTGTAATGTATTGTATGAATATTTTCATCTTTATGGTTGTGAGGCCTAATTATCAATACAATGCATGTTTTATCCATAATGTATCTTTCATTTTATGATTGTTCATCTTGTTGAAATGTTTTAAGTAGTTTAAGTGTATTTTAAGTGCTTGATAAGGATTTTTTAATTATAAGGCTCATCGTGGTTAGCTTGAGCTTAACTAAATCACTTGGCCAGTGTTCCTCGCCAATTACTCGAGAGAGTAAGTAGCAAGGACATCGTTAAACATGCATAAAAGGGAGTTTGGAAACAAAGACAATGTGTTTTGGCTCCAATCATTTGTGTCCCGAAAGGAGAACAAATGTGGTGTTTAGGTATTGAGAGGTTGGTTTGCGTAAATAGAGATCTATATGAGGCTTATAATTAAGGAAACCTAGATAGATATCGATTAATCTATCTTTATCATGTGTGTCCCAAAAGGAGAACAAATGTGGTGTTTTGGTGTCGAGAGGTTGATCGTCTTAAATAGAATATGGATAAGTGATCTATATTGCATCAATAACATATTGCATGGCTTAGATCTCCTAGAATATAGAAATATTCTTTCATCATTCTCAATACAAGTTAGTCTGCATTCCATAAACACCTCATTCCATTCCCCTCTATAGAATCCTCTGCGTAAATAATTACATTAGTATAGCTTTATACTTAAACTATATAAAATTTATACCATCTAAAATTAAGAGTAGAGGTATAATAACTTGTAAAAATAAAATTTATTATAGCCTTTTATGTAAAATAATTAAGCCTTATCGCATAAGAGTGGAAGAAAATATGAGAAAAGTAGATGATTTAATTAACTTGTGTATCGCATATTACAAATTTTATCCATGTTTTATCATGTTTTCTCATATGTCTTATTGTAGGATATTAGGCAAAAAGAAGTAAAGCTTGTGAGAGAACATCATGCGGGAAGACACATTTCAACCAACAAGGTGACAAGCAAACAAGCTAGATGATTTGATGCATCGGTAGACAAATTTGGTTGCGCAAATGTAAAAGAAAAAAAAAAAAGAACAAACGGGCATATGAGCAGCGCTAATGCAACTTTAATAAGAAGCATGGATGGGCGTGGAATGTGCTGTCAACATCATTCCCTCTATAAATAGAGCCTCTACTTTAGAACAATGTGTGCAAAATTGGACCAGCATTCTATCTTTCATTCTTTTTGTCTTGAGTTTTAGGTGAGAGTTGAAAACAAAAAGAGAGCCAAAATAAGAGCCAAAGAGTCTAAGAAACTGATTACTTGTAGAAATACAAGTTATTATGGTCTTTTAGGTGGAATAATAAGACCAAAACGCAGAGTAAGTGTGCCAAAAGGTGTAGCTTATGTTGTAAATACACAATTACTTAGAAATATATTTTACATAAGCTTTATGCCTATTTTACTTCATTTTTAATGTCTAAACGCAAGATTATTAACAAAATAATAAGTTAGAAAATCGCAGAGGAACTCGCACAGTGGTAAGGTGAGAGACCAAATCACCAAGCGAGAAGAGGTTTGTGAAGACAAAAGTGCTAGTTGAAGTGATTTGACATGACGGAAAGAATAACTTTCAGTGCTGACATGTCAGTATGATAGATTTTATGTCGAAAGATGCCTATGTAAGAAGTTCCATCACCACCGAGAAAAGGAGGCCTGTATCGGTCATGGAGGCCAGAAATCTGAATTGATCGACAATCCCTAGAGAGCCAGTGGCAATCCTAAAGTTCATCTTCATCTTCTCTGGTCAGTCTGTATATTGAAAACTTATAGTTTAAGTAAAGAGGATGCCACACCCATCTCCCTCTAACTTGTTATGTCTTTTCTCTTACTTCCATTTTATATTTTCTTTACATTGTATGAGTTCATATTGTATAGTGGCGCGAAGGCCTTCAGTCTTTAATACAATGTATTCTTATACATTTTTCAATATATCCGTCTCTATACTGTTCGTTTGTCTTTACTGTATTTGTAGTTTAGTTTTATAGTTCATGCTTGATAAGGAGTTTTACTTATAATGCTTATCGTGTTAGCTAAGCTATTTTTATCACTTGACCAGTGTATGTCGTCAACTGCCAGAGAGGGTAAGTAGCATTTTTAATTTTCATGAAAAGCAGAAGGATTCATCATTATGACATTTTCGTTTCGTTCTTGAGGCGTATGTTTCAATCCATTTGCATATTCGTTTCAACAATTTGTTGAATTTATTCAAGGTAAACCTTTTGTCCTCCAATCTATTTGTGTCTTATTTGACAATTTATTGGGATAACTTGTAACAATTTGAACCCCATTTGTTACAGTTTACAGAAATCATTACGTTGAGTTGTTGACTCTATATCGGCTTATGCTGCTGGAAGTATAACTTATTTGAATAGTGAACTACCTAGTACCCAAAATATATTTAGTGATTCAACGGATTGAATTAAATAGCAAATATAAGGTATTTTGTTTCACATTTTTTATTTTCTGAATGGTAAAGTTTTCTTAATTTCTTTAAAATCTAAGTATGCTTAAAATTTCATTTTTGTTAATACACTAATTTACCCTTCTATCTTGGCGATTGAATTTTATTTTTCAATTCCAACAAATACAGAGTATTTATATAATTATATTGGAATTGTAAATCAATTTACAGGATGATTTAATTTTTAGATGATAACGAATTTTATTTATTAAATGACTAGGTATTTGCGTGTGTTTTTCAAATATAAAGTAAATGCATATTTTTTTCTAAAAAAATGTAAATTTATGTTATAGAATTTCTAATTTTAAAAGATGGAAAAAATTATCTTATGAATTGAAAGATTATTTGTTATTCAATTGAAGTTGTCGGGACTTAAAATTTGTTGTATTTTTTGAGTTTAAGATTTTTCTTAATCAAATCGTAATTTATGATATCTATTTATTAATAATTTATATCACAAAATTATTGTCTATTTACTAATAATTTATATTACAAAATTATTGTTTATTTATTAATAATATTATTTGTTATTTAATTGAAGTGGTTGGGATTTGAAATTTGTTATTTATTTATTTATTAAGAATTTAATTTGTTATTCAATGGAAGTTGTTGATATTTAATTTGAGATTTTTCTTAATCAAATCATAATTCTAGTTATTTGTTGTTATTGTATTTTCGTTTTTTAATAATTTGAATTTTTAATAAAAATTGTTTTTTGGCTTTTAAATTTCTTTTAGGCATGTTTTTTTAGGGAAGATATTCAATGGATACTATCACAACCAATTCATGGTGGTGAATGACTGTTGCATCGGTCTATCAAGGTAAAAATTTCTGTTCGCCAACCTATCACCTCATGCATGTCACATTGGACAAGGATTAGGCATGTCGTCAAGGTATCTGGCCATGTGTTATTAACCATCAATTAACTAAGTTGCAGGAACAGAAGATGAACGGAAGAAGAAGAAGCAAAACAAGCTTTGTTTCTGTAGAAATTGAGGCTGAAGATCTTTCTTTTAGCTAAGAGGATTTTTTGTGAATGGTCGCTACTTTTTCGAGGGTTATGGCATTTGACGTTTTACGTCAATAGAGAAGAAGAAGACGAATGAAGGTTTTGAAATTGGCTTCAATGTAGATGAAGAAGACGAACGAGTTTGGGAAAATTAGATATTTGATGCCTTTTAATTGTTTTGATGGTTTTGGTAGGGTAAATTTAGGTGAGAACTCAAATAATTATGGTTGGGGAGCTTAGTTCAATAATTATGTGATATTTTGGCTTTTGGAATAATTCTACTTGGTGTTGTGCTTTATCACTATAGTAGAGTCATTTAACACATTTTTGCATTCATCTTTTTTTCATTTTTTTATGATTTTTTTGTATTAACAATTTAAATTAAATTTTGTCATTTATCCAAAGTCAACATTTTTTAATTTAAGTTATTTTCTCATTTCATTTTTCAATAACTCTATTTAAAATGGGCTATCCTCCAAGACTATTAAAAGGCTCATTTCTTGTCATGGCAAATAAAAAAAAGGTTCATCGAAGCATTACAACCAACCTACACAGGAAAGAAAGAAAAGTAATTGACATCCAATTAAACGTTATCTTCCTACATAATGGTGCAATACTCGAACTTGAGCTTTGTGGGTACCAATAGAAATCCTTCTACGTCTTCCACAGTGTGAAATATGATTCAGATAATTTTCACCCTCCATTAGCTACTATGTTCAGGGATATCTTGCAACTATTTCACGACTTTTCCACACAGTTCGACCTCTGTTGCATGTTTTCTTTTGGCCAATCTACGATCACCTTCAACTGGTCATTTATAAATTCCATTACATTTCTACTAACCTCTACTGTTTCAAACAGTGCCTCATTTCATCTTGCTTCCACTTGAAGCATTTCTACCTTCACTAGATCGGCTGCTTATGTCTCATCAGCTCATCTAGTGACATATCAAGTCCATGACTATACATCGTCGAGATCTTCGGATCATAAGACTCATCAAGGAACACCATCGAAGTCGTTTGGCATATTAGACCTTACATCAGCAAAGGTCTCTGATCGTGCTCCGTAGTCCGATCTTTGCAAAAGAACATATGACAGATCATCATAAAAAGGAAAATTTTGTTTAGGAGGTCCTTAGCTGCAACACTACAAGAAAATAGGGGTTTTTCGACGTTGTCACGGACGTCAAGAAATCACACGTTGGCAAACAAATGAAAAACCGACGTTGCATTTACAACGTCAGTATAGACAGACAAGGTTGACGCGCACATTTTTGGTATTGGGCTATATCGTAATTAAATTTTTTATTAAACTTTCCTCAATGCCACCACAAAACACATTGGGGAAAGTTAAATATTAAACCTTTATTAATATCATTCCCCGACAAGTCATACCATACGTCGGGGAATGTCTGAGATATACCCCGATGCCAGTCAGATAACATCGGCAAAGGGTCAAAGAATAATACAGACATTAACATTTATCAACGTTAGAGTTGATGACGTTGACAAATGTCTTAGACAATTAAATTATATTTTTATTCTTTCACTAACGTGTTTGTGAAGTGGCGTCGGAAAAGGCCAACATTTAAGTTTACGGTTGGATTTCCCCAATGCCATTAATGAAACATTGGGGTATTTGAGAAAGACCGGCATTTTCGAGCGGCGTTGGTCTTTCCTCTCCCTATTTGTTCTGTAATTATAGAACGCATAAGCACTTTGCGAAAGTGAAAAGAAAAAAAAAAGAAAGAGAGGGAAGAAGAAGAAGTTATCGATCGTCGCTCCTCGCTCCTCGTTTGTCATCGATCATCTGTCGCCCATCACTTCGTGCTCCTCTCTCGTCCTTCGTCGTCGATTTTTGGTATAAGATTTTGTCCTTTTTTTTTGTTTTGAAACTATGAAAATGCATGTATGTATTGTTTTATGTATGTATTACACAAATGTAAGTGTAATGTGTCTATTGATAATATGTGTAGTTTGAAATTTATTGTATGTATGTGTCATATACTATGTATGTTTTTATGTGAAAATGTACGAGTTTTTATATGTAAGTTTGAGATTGTATGTGTAAATTTGAGATTGTATGTTGATATTATATAATGTATGTGTAATGTTTGTTTTTTAAAGATTTGAATTCGAATTAGATATTGAATTTGATAGTTAATTTAAATTTGAGTTTGAATATGAATTTCTGTTTAATATCAATTCTAATATGAATTTTAATTTAAAGTTGAATACAAATTTGAATTGTATGGCTATCCTGCAATTATGATAGCCTATTTATTTATGTCAAAATTAGTTTCTAATATGTTAATTAATAGTTTTGGAATTCTTAAGTAGCTTTTCATTAAGTATGTATGAATTGTTAGATATCTTGAAAGTGTTAGTTAGATTTAAACTTAATTTTTGTGCAAGATAGAGATTGGACAATATAGTTTATTCATGAAGTAAGTTGGAGTAAATTAGAGTAATTAAGAGGAGAGATATAAAACTAATCCAATGTATTTATGTTTTAGGGTTTTTAACGAAATGGATAAGAGTTGGATGAAAATCAGAGATAGGTTTTCGGTTGAGTACAGACAAGGAGCTTCCCAATGTTTAGAGTTACAAAATATCACGTCAATAATTACGAACAAATAAGGTGTCTATGTAAGAGATGTATGAATTCGACTTGAGACTCATTAGAGGGTGTGGAGCGACATCTATTAACCACTGTAATAGCCTCTTTATACATATACGAGGTGTATCATGAAGAGCCCCTGAACTTGTATAGAGGTATGCAAAGACTTGATGAAGGAACGAGTAGTAGTAATAATCTTTTTGATGAAGGAACTAGCAGTAACCCATTTTTTGAAGAAAACGAAATTTTGGGTATGCTGCATGATTTACAAGCGGGTATTGAACACGTAGAAGAGATGAAGGAAGGTTTGGAGAATGAAATGTCATTTATTAGTGGGGTAGATTTAAAAGAAGATAAAACAAACGTGGCATTTAAGGAGTTATTAAACCAAGCACGCTTTAATCATAAGATAACTTGGTAAGTTATTTCACATTGAGGTGGTCATATAGCTTATTCGTCTGATAGTAAAACCTTCATTCGCCACTTTCTTTAATGCAAGTTAGTTCACTCAATCTTTCATCTTACCATAATTTATTCTCTAGTGCTTGAGTCTCTAGGTGCAATTAAGTAACTTTAGTATTTTTTATATTCTTTAACGTAATTATCATAACGCTCAACCCTTAAGTAGAGCCTAGAACTAATGTCTTGAGTCAATTTCCCATGTTCGACCCTGGATCACCCAGGTAAACCTACTGTTTCGTTTGCACTTGAGCAAGCAATAAGAAAACTTGTACTTAATGAGGACTTAGCTATTACGTGATAA